>NW_027665930.1:0-40850 GCF_963924005.1 Protomyctophum bolini
ACCGTATGGCCCTATAAACTGTGTTGGGATGAAAGCTAGCCACTTTGAGCAATGTGGGAAGTGCTGGGGCAGTTTGGGACAACAGGGCCAAAATGTCACTTTCACAGTCCCAAAGTGCCATTTTCACAGTAAAAAGGCCTGGTTCACTTTTGCTTAGCTTAGTCTGTAACTTGAAAACTATGTACCGTATGGCCCTATAAACTGTGTTGGGATGAAAGCTAGCCACTTTGAGCAATGTGGGAAGTGCTGGGGCAGTTTGGGACAACAGGGCCAAAATGTCACTTTCACAGTCCCAAAGTGCCATTTTCACAGTAAAAAGGCCTGGTTCACTTTTGCTTAGCTTAGTCTGTAACTTGAAAACTATGTACCGTATGGCCCTATAAACTGTGTTGGGATGAAAGCTAGCCACTTTGAGCAATGTGGGAAGTGCTGGGGCAGTTTGGGACAACAGGGCCAAAATGTCACTTTCACAGTCCCAAAGTGCCATTTTCACAGTAAAAAGGCCTGGTTCACTTTTGCTTAGCTTAGTCTGTAACTTGAAAACTATGTACCGTATGGCCCTATAAACTGTGTTGGGATGAAAGCTAGCCACTTTGAGCAATGTGGGAAGTGCTGGGGCAGTTTGGGACAACAGGGCCAAAATGTCACTTTCACAGTCCCAAAGTGCCATTTTCACAGTAAAAAGGCCTGGTTCACTTTTGCTTAGCTTAGTCTGTAACTTGAAAACTATGTACCGTATGGCCCTATAAACTGTGTTGGGATGAAAGCTAGCCACTTTGAGCAATGTGGGAAGTGCTGGGGCAGTTTGGGACAACAGGGCCAAAATGTCACTTTCACAGTCCCAAAGTGCCATTTTCACAGTAAAAAGGCCTGGTTCACTTTTGCTTAGCTTAGTCTGTAACTTGAAAACTATGTACCGTATGGCCCTATAAACTGTGTTGGGATGAAAGCTAGCCACTTTGAGCAATGTGGGAAGTGCTGGGGCAGTTTGGGACAACAGGGCCAAAATGTCACTTTCACAGTCCCAAAGTGCCATTTTCACAGTAAAAAGGCCTAGATTCACTTTTGCTTAGCTTAGTCTGTAACTTGAAAACTATGTACCGTATGGCCCTATAAACTGTGTTGGGATGAAAGCTAGCCACTTTGAGCAATGTGGGAAGTGCTGGGGCAGTTTGGGACAACAGGGCCAAAATGTCACTTTCACAGTCCCAAAGTGCCATTTTCACAGTAAAAAGGCCTGGTTCACTTTTGCTTAGCTTAGTCTGTAACTTGAAAACTATGTACCGTATGGCCCTATAAACTGTGTTGGATGAAAGCTAGCCACTTTGAGCAATGTGGGAAGTGCTGGGGCAGTTTGGGACAACAGGGCCAAAATGTCACTTTCACAGTCCCAAAGTGCCATTTTCACAGTAAAAAGGCCTGGTTCACTTTTGCTTAGCTTAGTCTGTAACTTGAAAACTATGTACCGTATGGCCCTATAAACTGTGTTGGGATGAAAGCTAGCCACTTTGAGCAATGTGGGAAGTGCTGGGGCAGTTTGGGACAACAGGGCCAAAATGTCACTTTCACAGTCCCAAAGTGCCATTTTCACAGTAAAAAAAAACAGATTCATTTGCTTAGCTTAGTCTGTAACTTGAAAACTATGTACCGTATGGCCCTATAAACTGTGTTGGGATGAAAGCTAGCCACTTTGAGCAATGTGGGAAGTGCTGGGGCAGTTTGGGACAACAGGGCCAAAATGTCACTTTCACAGTCCCAAAGTGCCATTTTCACAGTAAAAAGGCCTGGTTCACTTTGCTTAGCTTAGTCTGTAACTTGAAAACTATGTACCGTATGGCCCTATAAACTGTGTTGGGATGAAAGCTAGCCACTTTGAGCAATGTGGGAAGTGCTGGGGCAGTTTGGGACAACAGGGCCAAAATGTCACTTTACAGTCCCAAAGTGCCATTTTCACAGTAAAAAAAGACAGATTCATTTTGCTTAGCTTAGTCTGTAACTTGAAAACTATGTACCGTATGGCCCTATAAACTGTGTTGGGATGAAAGCTAGCCACTTTGAGCAATGTGGGAAGTGCTGGGGCAGTTTGGGACAACAGGGCCAAAATGTCACTTTCACAGTCCCAAAGTGCCGTTTTCACAGTAAAAAAAAAAGATTCATTTTGCTTAGCTTTGTCTGTAACTTGAAAACTATGTACCGTATGGCCCTATAAACTGTGTTGGGATGAAAGCTAGCCACTTTGAGCAATGTGGGAAGTGCTGGGGCAGTTTGGGACAACAGGGCCAAAATGTCACTTTCACAGTCCCAAAGTGCCATTTTCACAGTAAAAAGGCCTGGTTCACTTTTGCTTAGCTTAGTCTGTAACTTGAAAACTATGTACCGTATGGCCCTATAAACTGTGTTGGGATGAAAGCTAGCCACTTTGAGCAATGTGGGAAGTGCTGGGGCAGTTTGGGACAACAGGGCCAAAATGTCACTTTCACAGTCCCAAAGTGCCATTTTCACAGTAAAAAGGCCTGGTTCACTTTTGCTTAGCTTAGTCTGTAACTTGAAAACTATGTACCGTATGGCCCTATAAACTGTGTTGGGATGAAAGCTAGCCACTTTGAGCATTGTGGCAAGAGCTGGGGTCAGTTTGGGACAACAGGAACGAACAGGGCCAAAATGTCACTTTCACAGTCCCAAAGTGCCATTTTCACAGTAAAAAGGCCTGGTTCACTTTTGCTTAGCTTAGTCTGTAACTTGAAAACTATGTACCGTATGGCCCTATAAACTGTGTTGGGATGAAAGCTAGCCACTTTGAGCAATGTGGAAGTGCTGGGGCAGTTTGGGACAACAGGGCCAAAATGTCACTTTCACAGTCCCAAAGTGCCATTTTCACAGTAAAAAGGCCTGGTTCACTTTTGCTTAGCTTAGTCTGTAACTTGAAAACTATGTACCGTATGGCCCTATAAACTGTGTTGGGATGAAAGCTAGCCACTTTGAGCAATGTGGGAAGTGCTGGGGCAGTTTGGGACAACAGGGCCAAAATGTCACTTTCACAGTCCCAAAGTGCCATTTTCACAGTAAAAAGGCCTGGTTCACTTTTGCTTAGCTTAGTCTGTAACTTGAAAACTATGTACCGTATGGCCCTATAAACTGTGTTGGGATGAAAGCTAGCCACTTTGAGCAATGTGGGAAGTGCTGGGGCAGTTTGGGACAACAGGGCCAAAATGTCACTTTCACAGTCCCAAAGTGCCATTTTCACAGTAAAAAGGCCTGGTTCACTTTTGCTTAGCTTAGTCTGTAACTTGAAAACTATGTACCGTATGGCCCTATAAACTGTGTTGGGATGAAAGCTAGCCACTTTGAGCAATGTGGGAAGTGCTGGGGCAGTTTGGGACAACAGGGCCAAAATGTCACTTTCACAGTCCCAAAGTGCCATTTTCACAGTAAAAAGGCCTGGTTCACTTTTGCTTAGCTTAGTCTGTAACTTGAAAACTATGTACCGTATGGCCCTATAAACTGTGTTGGGATGAAAGCTAGCCACTTTGAGCATTGTGGCAAGAGCTGGGGCAGTTTGGGACAACAGGGAACGAACAGGGCCAAAATGTCACTTTCACAGTCCCAAAGTGCCATTTTCACAGTAAAAAGGCCTGGTTCACTTTTGCTTAGCTTAGTCTGTAACTTGAAAACTATGTACCGTATGGCCCTATAAACTGTGTTGGGATGAAAGCTAGCCACTTTGAGCAATGTGGGAAGTGCTGGGGCAGTTTGGGACAACAGGGCCAAAATGTCACTTTCACAGTCCCAAAGTGCCATTTTCACAGTAAAAAGGCCTGGTTCACTTTTGCTTAGCTTAGTCTGTAACTTGAAAACTATGTACCGTATGGCCCTATAAACTGTGTTGGGATGAAAGCTAGCCACTTTGAGCAATGTGGGAAGTGCTGGGGCAGTTTGGGACAACAGGGCCAAAATGTCACTTTCACAGTCCCAAAGTGCCATTTTCACAGTAAAAAGGCCTGGTTCACTTTTGCTTAGCTTAGTCTGTAACTTGAAAACTATGTACCGTATGGCCCTATAAACTGTGTTGGGATGAAAGCTAGCCACTTTGAGCAATGTGGGAAGTGCTGGGGCAGTTTGGGACAACAGGGCCAAAATGTCACTTTCACAGTCCCAAAGTGCCGTTTTCACAGTAAAAAAAAAAGATTCATTTTGCTTAGCTTAGTCTGTAACTTGAAAACTATGTACCGTATGGCCCTATAAACTGTGTTGGGATGAAAGCTAGCCACTTTGAGCAATGTGGGAAGTGCTGGGGCAGTTTGGGACAACAGGGCCAAAATGTCACTTTCACAGTCCCAAAGTGCCATTTTCACAGTAAAAAGGCCTGGTTCACTTTTGCTTAGCTTAGTCTGTAACTTGAAAACTATGTACCGTATGGCCCTATAAACTGTGTTGGGATGAAAGCTAGCCACTTTGAGCAATGTGGGAAGTGCTGGGGCAGTTTGGGACAACAGGGCCAAAATGTCACTTTCACAGTCCCAAAGTGCCATTTTCACAGTAAAAAGGCCTGGTTCACTTTTGCTTAGCTTAGTCTGTAACTTGAAAACTATGTACCGTATGGCCCTATAAACTGTGTTGGGATGAAAGCTAGCCACTTTGAGCAGTGTGGGAAGTGCTGGGGCAGTTTGGGACAACAGGGCCAAAATGTCACTTTCACAGTCCCAAAGTGCCATTTTCACAGTAAAAAGCCTGGTTCACTTTTGCTTAGCTTAGTCTGTAACTTGAAAACTATGTACCGTATGGCCCTATAAACTGTGTTGGATGAAAGCTAGCCACTTTGAGCATTGTGGCAAGAGCTGGGGCAGTTTGGGACAACAGGGAACGAACAGGGCCAAAATGTCACTTTCACAGTCCCAAAGTGCCATTTTCACAGTAAAAAGGCCTGGTTCACTTTTGCTTAGCTTAGTCTGTAACTTGAAAACTATGTACCGTATGGCCCTATAAACTGTGTTGGGATGAAAGCTAGCCACTTTGAGCAATGTGGGAAGTGCTGGGGCAGTTTGGGACAACAGGGCCAAAATGTCACTTTCACAGTCCCAAAGTGCCATTTTCACAGTAAAAAGGCCTGGTTCACTTTTGCTTAGCTTAGTCTGTAACTTGAAAACTATGTACCGTATGGCCCTATAAACTGTGTTGGGATGAAAGCTAGCCACTTTGAGCAATGTGGGAAGTGCTGGGGCAGTTTGGGACAACAGGGCCAAAATGTCACTTTCACAGTCCCAAAGTGCCATTTTCACAGTAAAAAGGCCTGGTTCACTTTTGCTTAGCTTAGTCTGTAACTTGAAAACTATGTACCGTATGGCCCTATAAACTGTGTTGGGATGAAAGCTAGCCACTTTGAGCAATGTGGGAAGTGCTGGGGCAGTTTGGGACAACAGGGCCAAAATGTCACTTTCACAGTCCCAAAGTGCCATTTTCACAGTAAAAAGGCCTGGTTCACTTTTGCTTAGCTTAGTCTGTAACTTGAAAACTATGTACCGTATGGCCCTATAAACTGTGTTGGGATGAAAGCTAGCCACTTTGAGCAGTGTGGGAAGTGCTGGGCAGTTTGGGACAACAGGGCCAAAATGTCACTTTCACAGTCCCAAAGTGCCATTTTCACAGTAAAAAGGCCTGGTTCACTTTTGCTTAGCTTAGTCTGTAACTTGAAAACTATGTACCGTATGGCCCTATAAACTGTGTTGGGATGAAAGCTAGCCACTTTGAGCATTGTGGCAAGAGCTGGGGCAGTTTGGGACAACAGGGAACGAACAGGGCCAAAATGTCACTTTCACAGTCCCAAAGTGCCATTTTCACAGTAAAAAGGCCTGGTTCACTTTTGCTTAGCTTAGTCTGTAACTTGAAAACTATGTACCGTATGGCCCTATAAACTGTGTTGGGATGAAAGCTAGCCACTTTGAGCAATGTGGGAAGTGCTGGGGCAGTTTGGGACAACAGGGCCAAAATGACACTTTCACAGTCCCAAAGTGCAATTTTCACAGTAAAAAGGCCTGGTTCACTTTTGCTTAGCTTAGTCTGTAACTTGAAAACTATGTACCGTATGGCCCTATAAACTGTGTTGGGATGAAAGCTAGCCACTTTGAGCAATGTGGGAAGTGCTGGGGCAGTTTGGGACAACAGGGCCAAAATGTCACTTTCACAGTCCAAAAGTGCCGTTTTCACAGTAAAAAAAAAAGATTCATTTTGCTTAGCTTAGTCTGTAACTTGAAAACTATGTACCGTATGGCCCTATAAACTGTGTTGGGATGAAAGCTAGCCACTTTGAGCAATGTGGGAAGTGCTGGGGCAGTTTGGGACAACAGGGCCAAAATGTCACTTTCACAGTCCCAAAGTGCCATTTTCAGTAAAAAGGCCTGGTTCACTTTTGCTTAGCTTAGTCTGTAACTTGAAAACTATGTACCGTATGGCCCTATAAACTGTGTTGGGATGAAAGCTAGCCACTTTGAGCAATGTGGGAAGTGCTGGGGCAGTTTGGGACAACAGGGCCAAAATGTCACTTTCACAGTCCCAAAGTGCCATTTTCACAGTAAAAAGGCCTGGTTCACTTTTGCTTAGCTTAGTCTGTAACTTGAAAACTATGTACCGTATGGCCCTATAAACTGTGTTGGGATGAAAGCTAGCCACTTTGAGCAGTGTGGGAAGTGCTGGGGCAGTTTGGGACAACAGGGCCAAAATGTCACTTTCACAGTCCCAAAGTGCCATTTTCACAGTAAAAAGGCCTGGTTCACTTTTGCTTAGCTTAGTCTGTAACTTGAAAACTATGTACCGTATGGCCCTATAAACTGTGTTGGGATGAAAGCTAGCCACTTTGAGCATTGTGGCAAGAGCTGGGGCAGTTTGGGACAACAGGGAACGAACAGGGCCAAAATGTCACTTTCACAGTCCCAAAGTGCCATTTTCACAGTAAAAAGGCCTGGTTCACTTTTGCTTAGCTTAGTCTGTAACTTGAAAACTATGTACCGTATGGCCCTATAAACTGTGTTGGGATGAAAGCTAGCCACTTTGAGCAATGTGGGAAGTGCTGGGGCAGTTTGGGACAACAGGGCCAAAATGTCACTTTCACAGTCCCAAAGTGCCATTTTCACAGTAAAAAGGCCTGGTTCACTTTTGCTTAGCTTAGTCTGTAACTTGAAAACTATGTACCGTATGGCCCTATAAACTGTGTTGGGATGAAAGCTAGCCACTTTGAGCAATGTGGGAAGTGCTGGGGCAGTTTGGGACAACAGGGCCAAAATGTCACTTTCACAGTCCCAAAGTGCCATTTTCACAGTAAAAAGGCCTGGTTCACTTTTGCTTAGCTTAGTCTGTAACTTGAAAACTATGTACCGTATGGCCCTATAAACTGTGTTGGGATGAAAGCTAGCCACTTTGAGCAATGTGGGAAGTGCTGGGGCAGTTTGGGACAACAGGGCCAAAATGTCACTTTCACAGTCCCAAAGTGCCGTTTTCACAGTAAAAAAAAAAGATTCATTTTGCTTAGCTTAGTCTGTAACTTGAAAACTATGTACCGTATGGCCCTATAAACTGTGTTGGGATGAAAGCTAGCCACTTTGAGCAATGTGGGAAGTGCTGGGGCAGTTTGGGACAACAGGGCCAAAATGTCACTTTCACAGTCCCAAAGTGCCATTTTCACAGTAAAAAGGCCTGGTTCACTTTTGCTTAGCTTAGTCTGTAACTTGAAAACTATGTACCGTATGGCCCTATAAACTGTGTTGGGATGAAAGCTAGCCACTTTGAGCAATGTGGGAAGTGCTGGGGCAGTTTGGGACAACAGGGCCAAAATGTCACTTTCACAGTCCCAAAGTGCCATTTTCACAGTAAAAAGGCCTGGTTCACTTTTGCTTAGCTTAGTCTGTAACTTGAAAACTATGTACCGTATGGCCCTATAAACTGTGTTGGGATGAAAGCTAGCCACTTTGAGCAATGTGGGAAGTGCTGGGGCAGTTTGGGACAACAGGGCCAAAATGTCACTTTCACAGTCCCAAAGTGCCATTTTCACAGTAAAAAAAAACAGATTCATTTTGCTTAGCTTAGTCTGTAACTTGAAAACTATGTACCGTATGGCCCTATAAACTGTGTTGGGATGAAAGCTAGCCACTTTGAGCAATGTGGGAAGTGCTGGGGCAGTTTGGGACAACAGGGCCAAAATGTCACTTTCACAGTCCCAAAGTGCCGTTTTCACAGTAAAAAAAAAAGATTCATTTTGCTTAGCTTTGTCTGTAACTTGAAAACTATGTACCGTATGGCCCTATAAACTGTGTAGGGATGAAAGCTAGCCACTTTGAGCAATGTGGGAAGTGCTGGGGCAGTTTGGGACAACAGGGCCAAAATGTCACTTTCACAGTCCCAAAGTGCCATTTTCACAGTAAAAAGGCCTGGTTCACTTTTGCTTAGCTTAGTCTGTAACTTGAAAACTATGTACCGTATGGCCCTATAAACTGTGTTGGGATGAAAGCTAGCCACTTTGAGCATTGTGGCAAGAGCTGGGGCAGTTTGGGACAACAGGGAACGAACAGGGCCAAAATGTCACTTTCACAGTCCCAAAGTGCCATTTTCACAGTAAAAAGGCCTGGTTCACTTTTGCTTAGCTTAGTCTGTAACTTGAAAACTATGTACCGTATGGCCCTATAAACTGTGTTGGGATGAAAGCTAGCCACTTTGAGCAATGTGGGAAGTGCTGGGGCAGTTTGGGACAACAGGGCCAAAATGTCACTTTCACAGTCCCAAAGTGCCATTTTCACAGTAAAAAGGCCTGGTTCACTTTTGCTTAGCTTAGTCTGTAACTTGAAAACTATGTACCGTATGGCCCTATAAACTGTGTTGGGATGAAAGCTAGCCACTTTGAGCAGTGTGGGAAGTGCTGGGGCAGTTTGGGACAACAGGGCCAAAATGTCACTTTCACAGTCCCAAAGTGCCATTTTCACAGTAAAAAGGCCTGGTTCACTTTTGCTTAGCTTAGTCTGTAACTTGAAAACTATGTACCGTATGGCCCTATAAACTGTGTTGGGATGAAAGCTAGCCACTTTGAGCATTGTGGCAAGAGCTGGGGCAGTTTGGGACAACAGGGAACGAACAGGGCCAAAATGTCACTTTCACAGTCCCAAAGTGCCATTTTCACAGTAAAAAGGCCTGGTTCACTTTTGCTTAGCTTAGTCTGTAACTTGAAAACTATGTACCGTATGGCCCTATAAACTGTGTTGGGATGAAAGCTAGCCACTTTGAGCAATGTGGGAAGTGCTGGGGCAGTTTGGGACAACAGGGCCAAAATGTCACTTTCACAGTCCCAAAGTGCCATTTTCACAGTAAAAAGGCCTGGTTCACTTTTGCTTAGCTTAGTCTGTAACTTGAAAACTATGTACCGTATGGCCCTATAAACTGTGTTGGGATGAAAGCTAGCCACTTTGAGCAATGTGGGAAGTGCTGGGGCAGTTTGGGACAACAGGGCCAAAATGTCACTTTCACAGTCCCAAAGTGCCATTTTCACAGTAAAAAGGCCTGGTTCACTTTTGCTTAGCTTAGTCTGTAACTTGAAAACTATGTACCGTATGGCCCTATAAACTGTGTTGGGATGAAAGCTAGCCACTTTGAGCAATGTGGGAAGTGCTGGGGCAGTTTGGGACAACAGGGCCAAAATGTCACTTTCACAGTCCCAAAGTGCCATTTTCACAGTAAAAAGGCCTGGTTCACTTTTGCTTAGCTTAGTCTGTAACTTGAAAACTATGTACCGTATGGCCCTATAAACTGTGTTGGGATGAAAGCTAGCCACTTTGAGCATTGTGGCAAGAGCTGGGGCAGTTTGGGACAACAGGGAACGAACAGGGCCAAAATGTCACTTTCACAGTCCCAAAGTGCCATTTTCACAGTAAAAAGGCCTGGTTCACTTTTGCTTAGCTTAGTCTGTAACTTGAAAACTATGTACCGTATGGCCCTATAAACTGTGTTGGGATGAAAGCTAGCCACTTTGAGCAATGTGGGAAGTGCTGGGGCAGTTTGGGACAACAGGGCCAAAATGTCACTTTCACAGTCCCAAAGTGCCATTTTCACAGTAAAAAGGCCTGGTTCACTTTTGCTTAGCTTAGTCTGTAACTTGAAAACTATGTACCGTATGGCCCTATAAACTGTGTTGGGATGAAAGCTAGCCACTTTGAGCAGTGTGGGAAGTGCTGGGGCAGTTTGGGACAACAGGGCCAAAATGTCACTTTCACAGTCCCAAAGTGCCATTTTCACAGTAAAAAGGCCTGGTTCACTTTTGCTTAGCTTAGTCTGTAACTTGAAAACTATGTACCGTATGGCCCTATAAACTGTGTTGGGATGAAAGCTAGCCACTTTGAGCATTGTGGCAAGAGCTGGGGCAGTTTGGGACAACAGGGAACGAACAGGGCCAAAATGTCACTTTCACAGTCCCAAAGTGCCATTTTCACAGTAAAAAGGCCTGGTTCACTTTTGCTTAGCTTAGTCTGTAACTTGAAAACTATGTACCGTATGGCCCTATAAACTGTGTTGGGATGAAAGCTAGCCACTTTGAGCAATGTGGGAAGTGCTGGGGCAGTTTGGGACAACAGGGCCAAAATGTCACTTTCACAGTCCCAAAGTGCCATTTTCACAGTAAAAAGGCCTGGTTCACTTTTGCTTAGCTTAGTCTGTAACTTGAAAACTATGTACCGTATGGCCCTATAAACTGTGTTGGGATGAAAGCTAGCCACTTTGAGCAATGTGGGAAGTGCTGGGGCAGTTTGGGACAACAGGGCCAAAATGTCACTTTCACAGTCCCAAAGTGCCATTTTCACAGTAAAAAGGCCTGGTTCACTTTTGCTTAGCTTAGTCTGTAACTTGAAAACTATGTACCGTATGGCCCTATAAACTGTGTTGGGATGAAAGCTAGCCACTTTGAGCAATGTGGGAAGTGCTGGGGCAGTTTGGGACAACAGGGCCAAAATGTCACTTTCACAGTCCCAAAGTGCCGTTTTCACAGTAAAAAAAAAAAGATTCATTTTGCTTAGCTTAGTCTGTAACTTGAAAACTATGTACCGTATGGCCCTATAAACTGTGTTGGGATGAAAGCTAGCCACTTTGAGCATTGTGGGAAGTGCTGGGGCAGTTTGGGACAACAGGGCCAAAATGTCACTTTCACAGTCCCAAAGTGCCATTTTCACAGTAAAAAGGCCTGGTTCACTTTTGCTTAGCTTAGTCTGTAACTTGAAAACTATGTACCGTATGGCCCTATAAACTGTGTTGGGATGAAAGCTAGCCACTTTGAGCAGTGTGGGAAGTGCTGGGGCAGTTTGGGACAACAGGGCCAAAATGTCACTTTCACAGTCCCAAAGTGCCATTTTCACAGTAAAAAGGCCTGGTTCACTTTTGCTTAGCTTAGTCTGTAACTTGAAAACTATGTACCGTATGGCCCTATAAACTGTGTTGGGATGAAAGCTAGCCACTTTGAGCATTGTGGCAAGAGCTGGGGCAGTTTGGGACAACAGGGAACGAACA
Source organism: Protomyctophum bolini (assembly GCF_963924005.1). NCBI lineage: Eukaryota > Metazoa > Chordata > Actinopteri > Myctophiformes > Myctophidae > Protomyctophum > Protomyctophum bolini. The sequence goes on from NW_027665930.1 coordinate 11,527, forward strand.
GGGCCAAAATGTCACTTTCACAGTCCCAAAGTGCCATTTTCACAGTAAAAAGGCCTGGTTCACTTTTGCTTAGCTTAGTCTGTAACTTGAAAACTATGTACCGTATGGCCCTATAAACTGTGTTGGGATGAAAGCTAGCCACTTTGAGCAATGTGGGAAGTGCTGGGGCAGTTTGGGACAACAGGGCCAAAATGTCACTTTCACAGTCCCAAAGTGCCATTTTCACAGTAAAAAGGCCTGGTTCACTTTTGCTTAGCTTAGTCTGTAACTTGAAAACTATGTACCGTATGGCCCTATAAACTGTGTTGGGATGAAAGCTAGCCACTTTGAGCAATGTGGGAAGTGCTGGGGCAGTTTGGGACAACAGGGCCAAAATGTCACTTTCACAGTCCCAAAGTGCCATTTTCACAGTAAAAAGGCCTGGTTCACTTTTGCTTAGCTTAGTCTGTAACTTGAAAACTATGTACCGTATGGCCCTATAAACTGTGTTGGGATGAAAGCTAGCCACTTTGAGCAATGTGGGAAGTGCTGGGGCAGTTTGGGACAACAGGGCCAAAATGTCACTTTCACAGTCCCAAAGTGCCGTTTTCACAGTAAAAAAAAAAGATTCATTTTGCTTAGCTTAGTCTGTAACTTGAAAACTATGTACCGTATGGCCCTATAAACTGTGTTGGGATGAAAGCTAGCCACTTTGAGCAATGTGGGAAGTGCTGGGGCAGTTTGGGACAACAGGGCCAAAATGTCACTTTCACAGTCCCAAAGTGCCATTTTCACAGTAAAAAGGCCTGGTTCACTTTTGCTTAGCTTAGTCTGTAACTTGAAAACTATGTACCGTATGGCCCTATAAACTGTGTTGGGATGAAAGCTAGCCACTTTGAGCAATGTGGGAAGTGCTGGGGCAGTTTGGGACAACAGGGCCAAAATGTCACTTTCACAGTCCCAAAGTGCCATTTTCACAGTAAAAAGGCCTGGTTCACTTTTGCTTAGCTTAGTCTGTAACTTGAAAACTATGTACCGTATGGCCCTATAAACTGTGTTGGGATGAAAGCTAGCCACTTTGAGCAATGTGGGAAGTGCTGGGGCAGTTTGGGACAACAGGGCCAAAATGTCACTTTCACAGTCCCAAAGTGCCATTTTCACAGTAAAAAAAAACAGATTCATTTTGCTTAGCTTAGTCTGTAACTTGAAAACTATGTACCGTATGGCCCTATAAACTGTGTTGGGATGAAAGCTAGCCACTTTGAGCAATGTGGGAAGTGCTGGGGCAGTTTGGGACAACAGGGCCAAAATGTCACTTTCACAGTCCCAAAGTGCCATTTTCACAGTAAAAAGGCCTGGTTCACTTTTGCTTAGCTTAGTCTGTAACTTGAAAACTATGTACCGTATGGCCCTATAAACTGTGTTGGGATGAAAGCTAGCCACTTTGAGCAATGTGGGAAGTGCTGGGGCAGTTTGGGACAACAGGGCCAAAATGTCACTTTCACAGTCCCAAAGTGCCATTTTCACAGTAAAAAAAAACAGATTCATTTTGCTTAGCTTAGTCTGTAACTTGAAAACTATGTACCGTATGGCCCTATAAACTGTGTTGGGATGAAAGCTAGCCACTTTGAGCAATGTGGGAAGTGCTGGGGCAGTTTGGGACAACAGGGCCAAAATGTCACTTTCACAGTCCCAAAGTGCCGTTTTCACAGTAAAAAAAAAAAGATTAATTTTGCTTAGCTTTGTCTGTAACTTGAAAACTATGTACCGTATGGCCCTATAAACTGTGTTGGGATGAAAGCTAGCCACTTTGAGCAATGTGGGAAGTGCTGGGGCAGTTTGGGACAACAGGGCCAAAATGTCACTTTCACAGTCCCAAAGTGCCATTTTCACAGTAAAAAGGCCTGGTTCACTTTTGCTTAGCTTAGTCTGTAACTTGAAAACTATGTACCGTATGGCCCTATAAACTGTGTTGGGATGAAAGCTAGCCACTTTGAGCAATGTGGGAAGTGCTGGGGCAGTTTGGGACAACAGGGCCAAAATGTCACTTTCACAGTCCCAAAGTGCCATTTTCACAGTAAAAAGGCCTGGTTCACTTTTGCTTAGCTTAGTCTGTAACTTGAAAACTATGTACCGTATGGCCCTATAAACTGTGTTGGGATGAAAGCTAGCCACTTTGAGCATTGTGGCAAGAGCTGGGGCAGTTTGGGACAACAGGGAACGAACAGGGCCAAAATGTCACTTTCACAGTCCCAAAGTGCCATTTTCACAGTAAAAAGGCCTGGTTCACTTTTGCTTAGCTTAGTCTGTAACTTGAAAACTATGTACCGTATGGCCCTATAAACTGTGTTGGGATGAAAGCTAGCCACTTTGAGCAATGTGGGAAGTGCTGGGGCAGTTTGGGACAACAGGGCCAAAATGTCACTTTCACAGTCCCAAAGTGCCATTTTCACAGTAAAAAGGCCTGGTTCACTTTTGCTTAGCTTAGTCTGTAACTTGAAAACTATGTACCGTATGGCCCTATAAACTGTGTTGGGATGAAAGCTAGCCACTTTGAGCAATGTGGGAAGTGCTGGGGCAGTTTGGGACAACAGGGCCAAAATGTCACTTTCACAGTCCCAAAGTGCCATTTTCACAGTAAAAAAAAAACAGATTCATTTTGCTTAGCTTAGTCTGTAACTTGAAAACTATGTACCGTATGGCCCTATAAACTGTGTTGGGATGAAAGCTAGCCACTTTGAGCAATGTGGGAAGTGCTGGGGCAGTTTGGGACAACAGGGCCAAAATGTCACTTTCACAGTCCCAAAGTGCCATTTTCACAGTAAAAAGGCCTGGTTCACTTTTGCTTAGCTTAGTCTGTAACTTGAAAACTATGTACCGTATGGCCCTATAAACTGTGTTGGGATGAAAGCTAGCCACTTTGAGCAATGTGGGAAGTGCTGGGGCAGTTTGGGACAACAGGGCCAAAATGTCACTTTCACAGTCCCAAAGTGCCATTTTCACAGTAAAAAAAAACAGATTCATTTTGCTTAGCTTAGTCTGTAACTTGAAAACTATGTACCGTATGGCCCTATAAACTGTGTTGGGATGAAAGCTAGCCACTTTGAGCAATGTGGGAAGTGCTGGGGCAGTTTGGGACAACAGGGCCAAAATGTCACTTTCACAGTCCCAAAGTGCCGTTTTCACAGTAAAAAAAAAAAGATTCATTTTGCTTAGCTTTGTCTGTAACTTGAAAACTATGTACCGTATGGCCCTATAAACTGTGTTGGGATGAAAGCTAGCCACATTGAGCAATGTGGGAAGTGCTGGGGCAGTTTGGGACAACAGGGCCAAAATGTCACTTTCACAGTCCCAAAGTGCCATTTTCACAGTAAAAAGGCCTGGTTCACTTTTGCTTAGCTTAGTCTGTAACTTGAAAACTATGTACCGTATGGCCCTATAAACTGTGTTGGGATGAAAGCTAGCCACTTTGAGCAATGTGGGAAGTGCTGGGGCAGTTTGGGACAACAGGGCCAAAATGTCACTTTCACAGTCCCAAAGTGCCATTTTCACAGTAAAAAGGCCTGGTTCACTTTTGCTTAGCTTAGTCTGTAACTTGAAAACTATGTACCGTATGGCCCTATAAACTGTGTTGGGATGAAAGCTAGCCACTTTGAGCAATGTGGGAAGTGCTGGGGCAGTTTGGGACAACAGGGCCAAAATGTCACTTTCACAGTCCCAAAGTGCCATTTTCACAGTAAAAAGGCCTGGTTCACTTTTGCTTAGCTTAGTCTGTAACTTGAAAACTATGTACCGTATGGCCCTATAAACTGTGTTGGGATGAAAGCTAGCTACTTTGAGCAATGTGGGAAGTGCTGGGGCAGTTTGGGACAACAGGGCCAAGATGTCACTTTCACAGTCCCAAAGTGCCATTTTCACAGTAAAAAGGCCTGGTTCACTTTTGCTTAGCTTAGTCTGTAACTTGAAAACTATGTACCGTATGGCCCTATAAACTGTGTTGGGATGAAAGCTAGCCACTTTGAGCAATGTGGGAAGTGCTGGGGCAGTTTGGGACAACAGGGCCAAAATGTCACTTTCACAGTCCCAAAGTGCCATTTTCACAGTAAAAAGGCCTGGTTCACTTTTGCTTAGCTTAGTCTGTAACTTGAAAACTATGTACCGTATGGCCCTATAAACTGTGTTGGGATGAAAGCTAGCCACTTTGAGCAATGTGGGAAGTGCTGGGGCAGTTTGGGACAACAGGGCCAAAATGTCACTTTCACAGTCCCAAAGTGCCGTTTTCACAGTAAAAAAAAAAAGATTCATTTTGCTTAGCTTAGTCTGTAACTTGAAAACTATGTACCGTATGGCCCTATAAACTGTGTTGGGATGAAAGCTAGCCACTTTGAGCAATGTGGGAAGTGCTGGGGCAGTTTGGGACAACAGGGCCAAAATGTCACTTTCACAGTCCCAAAGTGCCATTTTCACAGTAAAAAGGCCTGGTTCACTTTTGCTTAGCTTAGTCTGTAACTTGAAAACTATGTACCGTATGGCCCTATAAACTGTGTTGGGATGAAAGCTAGCCACTTTGAGCAATGTGGGAAGTGCTGGGGCAGTTTGGGACAACAGGGCCAAAATGTCACTTTCACAGTCCCAAAGTGCCATTTTCACAGTAAAAAGGCCTGGTTCACTTTTGCTTAGCTTAGTCTGTAACTTGAAAACTATGTACCGTATGGCCCTATAAACTGTGTTGGGATGAAAGCTAGCCACTTTGAGCAGTGTGGGAAGTGCTGGGGCAGTTTGGGACAACAGGGCCAAAATGTCACTTTCACAGTCCCAAAGTGCCATTTTCACAGTAAAAAGGCCTGGTTCACTTTTGCTTAGCTTAGTCTGTAACTTGAAAACTATGTACCGTATGGCCCTATAAACTGTGTTGGGATGAAAGCTAGCCACTTTGAGCATTGTGGCAAGAGCTGGGGCAGTTTGGGACAACAGGGAACGAACAGGGCCAAAATGTCACTTTCACAGTCCCAAAGTGCCATTTTCACAGTAAAAAGGCCTGGTTCACTTTTGCTTAGCTTAGTCTGTAACTTGAAAACTATGTACCGTATGGCCCTATAAACTGTGTTGGGATGAAAGCTAGCCACTTTGAGCAATGTGGGAAGTGCTGGGGCAGTTTGGGACAACAGGGCCAAAATGTCACTTTCACAGTCCCAAAGTGCCATTTTCACAGTAAAAAGGCCTGGTTCACTTTTGCTTAGCTTAGTCTGTAACTTGAAAACTATGTACCGTATGGCCCTATAAACTGTGTTGGGATGAAAGCTAGCCACTTTGAGCAATGTGGGAAGTGCTGGGGCAGTTTGGGACAACAGGGCCAAAATGTCACTTTCACAGTCCCAAAGTGCCATTTTCACAGTAAAAAGGCCTGGTTCACTTTTGCTTAGCTTAGTCTGTAACTTGAAAACTATGTACCGTATGGCCCTATAAACTGTGTTGGGATGAAAGCTAGCCACTTTGAGCAATGTGGGAAGTGCTGGGGCAGTTTGGGACAACAGGGCCAAAATGTCACTTTCACAGTCCCAAAGTGCCATTTTCACAGTAAAAAGGCCTGGTTCACTTTTGCTTAGCTTAGTCTGTAACTTGAAAACTATGTACCGTATGGCCCTATAAACTGTGTTGGGATGAAAGCTAGCCACTTTGAGCAATGTGGGAAGTGCTGGGGCAGTTTGGGACAACAGGGCCAAAATGTCACTTTCACAGTCCCAAAGTGCCATTTTCACAGTAAAAAGGCCTGGTTCACTTTTGCTTAGCTTAGTCTGTAACTTGAAAACTATGTACCGTATGGCCCTATAAACTGTGTTGGGATGAAAGCTAGCCACTTTGAGCAATGTGGGAAGTGCTGGGGCAGTTTGGGACAACAGGGCCAAAATGTCACTTTCACAGTCCCAAAGTGCCGTTTTCACAGTAAAAAAAAAAAGATTCATTTTGCTTAGCTTAGTCTGTAACTTGAAAACTATGTACCGTATGGCCCTATAAACTGTGTTGGGATGAAAGCTAGCCACTTTGAGCAATGTGGGAAGTGCTGGGGCAGTTTGGGACAACAGGGCCAAAATGTCACTTTCACAGTCCCAAAGTGCCATTTTCACAGTAAAAAGGCCTGGTTCACTTTTGCTTAGCTTAGTCTGTAACTTGAAAACTATGTACCGTATGGCCCTATAAACTGTGTTGGGATGAAAGCTAGCCACTTTGAGCAATGTGGGAAGTGCTGGGGCAGTTTGGGACAACAGGGCCAAAATGTCACTTTCACAGTCCCAAAGTGCCATTTTCACAGTAAAAAGGCCTGGTTCACTTTTGCTTAGCTTAGTCTGTAACTTGAAAACTATGTACCGTATGGCCCTATAAACTGTGTTGGGATGAAAGCTAGCCACTTTGAGCAATGTGGGAAGTGCTGGGGCAGTTTGGGACAACAGGGCCAAAATGTCACTTTCACAGTCCCAAAGTGCCGTTTTCACAGTAAAAAAAAAAGATTCATTTTGCTTAGCTTAGTCTGTAACTTGAAAACTATGTACCGTATGGCCCTATAAACTGTGTTGGGATGAAAGCTAGCCACTTTGAGCAATGTGGGAAGTGCTGGGGCAGTTTGGGACAACAGGGCCAAAATGTCACTTTCACAGTCCCAAAGTGCCATTTTCACAGTAAAAAGGCCTGGTTCACTTTTGCTTAGCTTAGTCTGTAACTTGAAAACTATGTACCGTATGGCCCTATAAACTGTGTTGGGATGAAAGCTAGCCACTTTGAGCAGTGTGGGAAGTGCTGGGGCAGTTTGGGACAACAGGGCCAAAATGTCACTTTCACAGTCCCAAAGTGCCATTTTCACAGTAAAAAGGCCTGGTTCACTTTTGCTTAGCTTAGTCTGTAACTTGAAAACTATGTACCGTATGGCCCTATAAACTGTGTTGGGATGAAAGCTAGCCACTTTGAGCATTGTGGCAAGAGCTGGGGCAGTTTGGGACAACAGGGAACGAACAGGGCCAAAATGTCACTTTCACAGTCCCAAAGTGCCATTTTCACAGTAAAAAGGCCTGGTTCACTTTTGCTTAGCTTAGTCTGTAACTTGAAAACTATGTACCGTATGGCCCTATAAACTGTGTTGGGATGAAAGCTAGCCACTTTGAGCAGTGTGGGAAGTGCTGGGGCAGTTTGGGACAACAGGGCCAAAATGTCACTTTCACAGTCCCAAAGTGCCATTTTCACAGTAAAAAGGCCTGGTTCACTTTTGCTTAGCTTAGTCTGTAACTTGAAAACTATGTACCGTATGGCCCTATAAACTGTGTTGGGATGAAAGCTAGCCACTTTGAGCATTGTGGCAAGAGCTGGGGCAGTTTGGGACAACAGGGAACGAACAGGGCCAAAATGTCACTTTCACAGTCCCAAAGTGCCATTTTCACAGTAAAAAGGCCTGGTTCACTTTTGCTTAGCTTAGTCTGTAACTTGAAAACTATGTACCGTATGGCCCTATAAACTGTGTTGGGATGAAAGCTAGCCACTTTGAGCAATGTGGGAGGTGCTGGGGCAGTTTGGGACAACAGGGCCAAAATGTCACTTTCACAGTCCCAAAGTGCCATTTTCACAGTAAAAAGGCCTGGTTCACTTTTGCTTAGCTTAGTCTGTAACTTGAAAACTATGTACCGTATGGCCCTATAAACTGTGTTGGGATGAAAGCTAGCCACTTTGAGCAATGTGGGAAGTGCTGGGGCAGTTTGGGACAACAGGGCCAAAATGTCACTTTCACAGTCCCAAAGTGCCATTTTCACAGTAAAAAGGCCTGGTTCACTTTTGCTTAGCTTAGTCTGTAACTTGAAAACTATGTACCGTATGGCCCTATAAACTGTGTTGGGATGAAAGCTAGCCACTTTGAGCAATGTGGGAAGTGCTGGGGCAGTTTGGGACAACAGGGCCAAAATGTCACTTTCACAGTCCCAAAGTGCCGTTTTCACAGTAAAAAAAAAAAGATTCATTTTGCTTAGCTTAGTCTGTAACTTGAAAACTATGTACCGTATGGCCCTATAAACTGTGTTGGGATGAAAGCTAGCCACTTTGAGCAATGTGGGAAGTGCTGGGGCAGTTTGGGACAACAGGGCCAAAATGTCACTTTCACAGTCCCAAAGTGCCATTTTCACAGTAAAAAGGCCTGGTTCACTTTTGCTTAGCTTAGTCTGTAACTTGAAAACTATGTACCGTATGGCCCTATAAACTGTGTTGGGATGAAAGCTAGCCACTTTGAGCAATGTGGGAAGTGCTGGGGCAGTTTGGGACAACAGGGCCAAAATGTCACTTTCACAGTCCCAAAGTGCCATTTTCACAGTAAAAAGGCCTGGTTCACTTTTGCTTAGCTTAGTCTGTAACTTGAAAACTATGTACCGTATGGCCCTATAAACTGTGTTGGGATGAAAGCTAGCCACTTTGAGCAATGTGGGAAGTGCTGGGGCAGTTTGGGACAACAGGGCCAAAATGTCACTTTCACAGTCCCAAAGTGCCATTTTCACAGTAAAAAAAAAACAGATTCATTTTGCTTAGCTTAGTCTGTAACTTGAAAACTATGTACCGTATGGCCCTATAAACTGTGTTGGGATGAAAGCTAGCCACTTTGAGCAATGTGGGAAGTGCTGGGGCAGTTTGGGACAACAGGGCCAAAATGTCACTTTCACAGTCCCAAAGTGCCATTTTCACAGTAAAAAGGCCTGGTTCACTTTTGCTTAGCTTAGTCTGTAACTTGAAAACTATGTACCGTATGGCCCTATAAACTGTGTTGGGATGAAAGCTAGCCACTTTGAGCAATGTGGGAAGTGCTGGGGCAGTTTGGGACAACAGGGCCAAAATGTCACTTTCACAGTCCCAAAGTGCCATTTTCACAGTAAAAAGGCCTGGTTCACTTTTGCTTAGCTTAGTCTGTAACTTGAAAACTATGTACCGTATGGCCCTATAAACTGTGTTGGGATGAAAGCTAGCCACTTTGAGCAATGTGGGAAGTGCTGGGGCAGTTTGGGACAACAGGGCCAAAATGTCACTTTCACAGTCCCAAAGTGCCATTTTCACAGTAAAAAAAAAACAGATTCATTTTGCTTAGCTTAGTCTGTAACTTGAAAACTATGTACCGTATGGCCCTATAAACTGTGTTGGGATGAAAGCTAGCCACTTTGAGCAATGTGGGAAGTGCTGGGGCAGTTTGGGACAACAGGGCCAAAATGTCACTTTCACAGTCCCAAAGTGCCATTTTCACAGTAAAAAGGCCTGGTTCACTTTTGCTTAGCTTAGTCTGTAACTTGAAAACTATGTACCGTATGGCCCTATAAACTGTGTTGGGATGAAAGCTAGCCACTTTGAGCAATGTGGGAAGTGCTGGGGCAGTTTGGGACAACAGGGCCAAAATGTCACTTTCACAGTCCCAAAGTGCCATTTTCACAGTAAAAAAAAACAGATTCATTTTGCTTAGCTTAGTCTGTAACTTGAAAACTATGTACCGTATGGCCCTATAAACTGTGTTGGGATGAAAGCTAGCCACTTTGAGCAATGTGGGAAGTGCTGGGGCAGTTTGGGACAACAGGGCCAAAATGTCCATTTCACAGTCCCAAAGTGCCGTTTTCACAGTAAAAAAAAAAAGATTAATTTTGCTTAGCTTTGTCTGTAACTTGAAAACTATGTACCGTATGGCCCTATAAACTGTGTTGGGATGAAAGCTAGCCACTTTGAGCAATGTGGGAAGTGCTGGGGCAGTTTGGGACAACAGGGCCAAAATGTCACTTTCACAGTCCCAAAGTGCCATTTTCACAGTAAAAAGGCCTGGTTCACTTTTGCTTAGCTTAGTCTGTAACTTGAAAACTATGTACCGTATGGCCCTATAAACTGTGTTGGGATGAAAGCTAGCCACTTTGAGCAATGTGGGAAGTGCTGGGGCAGTTTGGGACAACAGGGCCAAAATGTCACTTTCACAGTCCCAAAGTGCCATTTTCACAGTAAAAAGGCCTGGTTCACTTTTGCTTAGCTTAGTCTGTAACTTGAAAACTATGTACCGTATGGCCCTATAAACTGTGTTGGGATGAAAGCTAGCCACTTTGAGCATTGTGGCAAGAGCTGGGGCAGTTTGGGACAACAGGGAACGAACAGGGCCAAAATGTCACTTTCACAGTCCCAAAGTGCCATTTTCACAGTAAAAAGGCCTGGTTCACTTTTGCTTAGCTTAGTCTGTAACTTGAAAACTATGTACCGTATGGCCCTATAAACTGTGTTGGGATGAAAGCTAGCCACTTTGAGCAATGTGGGAAGTGCTGGGGCAGTTTGGGACAACAGGGCCAAAATGTCACTTTCACAGTCCCAAAGTGCCATTTTCACAGTAAAAAGGCCTGGTTCACTTTTGCTTAGCTTAGTCTGTAACTTGAAAACTATGTACCGTATGGCCCTATAAACTGTGTTGGGATGAAAGCTAGCCACTTTGAGCAATGTGGGAAGTGCTGGGGCAGTTTGGGACAACAGGGCCAAAATGTCACTTTCACAGTCCCAAAGTGCCGTTTTCACAGTAAAAAAAAAAAGATTCATTTTGCTTAGCTTTGTCTGTAACTTGAAAACTATGTACCGTATGGCCCTATAAACTGTGTTGGGATGAAAGCTAGCCACTTTGAGCAATGTGGGAAGTGCTGGGGCAGTTTGGGACAACAGGGCCAAAATGTCACTTTCACAGTCCCAAAGTGCCATTTTCACAGTAAAAAGGCCTGGTTCACTTTTGCTTAGCTTAGTCTGTAACTTGAAAACTATGTACCGTATGGCCCTATAAACTGTGTTGGGATGAAAGCTAGCCACTTTGAGCATTGTGGCAAGAGCTGGGGCAGTTTGGGACAACAGGGAACGAACAGGGCCAAAATGTCACTTTCACAGTCCCAAAGTGCCATTTTCACAGTAAAAAGGCCTGGTTCACTTTTGCTTAGCTTAGTCTGTAACTTGAAAACTATGTACCGTATGGCCCTATAAACTGTGTTGGGATGAAAGCTAGCCACTTTGAGCAATGTGGGAAGTGCTGGGGCAGTTTGGGACAACAGGGCCAAAATGTCACTTTCACAGTCCCAAAGTGCCATTTTCACAGTAAAAAGGCCTGGTTCACTTTTGCTTAGCTTAGTCTGTAACTTGAAAACTATGTACCGTATGGCCCTATAAACTGTGTTGGGATGAAAGCTAGCCACTTTGAGCAATGTGGGAAGTGCTGGGGCAGTTTGGGACAACAGGGCCAAAATGTCACTTTCACAGTCCCAAAGTGCCATTTTCACAGTAAAAAGGCCTGGTTCACTTTTGCTTAGCTTAGTCTGTAACTTGAAAACTATGTACCGTATGGCCCTATAAACTGTGTTGGGATGAAAGCTAGCCACTTTGAGCATTGTGGCAAGAGCTGGGGCAGTTTGGGACAACAGGGAACGAACAGGGCCAAAATGTCACTTTCACAGTCCCAAAGTGCCATTTTCACAGTAAAAAGGCCTGGTTCACTTTTGCTTAGCTTAGTCTGTAACTTGAAAACTATGTACCGTATGGCCCTATAAACTGTGTTGGGATGAAAGCTAGCCACTTTGAGCAATGTGGGAAGTGCTGGGGCAGTTTGGGACAACAGGGCCAAAATGTCACTTTCACAGTCCCAAAGTGCCATTTTCACAGTAAAAAGGCCTGGTTCACTTTTGCTTAGCTTAGTCTGTAACTTGAAAACTATGTACCGTATGGCCCTATAAACTGTGTTGGGATGAAAGCTAGCCACTTTGAGCAATGTGGGAAGTGCTGGGGCAGTTTGGGACAACAGGGCCAAAATGTCACTTTCACAGTCCCAAAGTGCCATTTTCACAGTAAAAAGGCCTGGTTCACTTTTGCTTAGCTTAGTCTGTAACTTGAAAACTATGTACCGTATGGCCCTATAAACTGTGTTGGGATGAAAGCTAGCCACTTTGAGCAATGTGGGAAGTGCTGGGGCAGTTTGGGACAACAGGGCCAAAATGTCACTTTCACAGTCCCAAAGTGCCATTTTCACAGTAAAAAGGCCTGGTTCACTTTTGCTTAGCTTAGTCTGTAACTTGAAAACTATGTACCGTATGGCCCTATAAACTGTGTTGGGATGAAAGCTAGCCACTTTGAGCAATGTGGGAAGTGCTGGGGCAGTTTGGGACAACAGGGCCAAAATGTCACTTTCACAGTCCCAAAGTGCCATTTTCACAGTAAAAAGGCCTGGTTCACTTTTGCTTAGCTTAGTCTGTAACTTGAAAACTATGTACCGTATGGCCCTATAAACTGTGTTGGGATGAAAGCTAGCCACTTTGAGCAATGTGGGAAGTGCTGGGGCAGTTTGGGACAACAGGGCCAAAATGTCACTTTCACAGTCCCAAAGTGCCGTTTTCACAGTAAAAAAAAAAGATTCATTTTGCTTAGCTTAGTCTGTAACTTGAAAACTATGTACCGTATGGCCCTATAAACTGTGTTGGGATGAAAGCTAGCCACTTTGAGCAATGTGGGAAGTGCTGGGGCAGTTTGGGACAACAGGGCCAAAATGTCACTTTCACAGTCCCAAAGTGCCATTTTCACAGTAAAAAGGCCTGGTTCACTTTTGCTTAGCTTAGTCTGTAACTTGAAAACTATGTACCGTATGGCCCTATAAACTGTGTTGGGATGAAAGCTAGCCACTTTGAGCAATGTGGGAAGTGCTGGGGCAGTTTGGGACAACAGGGCCAAAATGTCACTTTCACAGTCCCAAAGTGCCATTTTCACAGTAAAAAGGCCTGGTTCACTTTTGCTTAGCTTAGTCTGTAACTTGAAAACTATGTACCGTATGGCCCTATAAACTGTGTTGGGATGAAAGCTAGCCACTTTGAGCAATGTGGGAAGTGCTGGGGCAGTTTGGGACAACAGGGCCAAAATGTCACTTTCACAGTCCCAAAGTGCCGTTTTCACAGTAAAAAAAAAAAGATTCATTTTGCTTAGCTTAGTCTGTAACTTGAAAACTATGTACCGTATGGCCCTATAAACTGTGTTGGGATGAAAGCTAGCCACTTTGAGCAATGTGGGAAGTGCTGGGGCAGTTTGGGACAACAGGGCCAAAATGTCACTTTCACAGTCCCAAAGTGCCATTTTCACAGTAAAAAGGCCTGGTTCACTTTTGCTTAGCTTAGTCTGTAACTTGAAAACTATGTACCGTATGGCCCTATAAACTGTGTTGGGATGAAAGCTAGCCACTTTGAGCAATGTGGGAAGTGCTGGGGCAGTTTGGGACAACAGGGCCAAAATGTCACTTTCACAGTCCCAAAGTGCCATTTTCACAGTAAAAAGGCCTGGTTCACTTTTGCTTAGCTTAGTCTGTAACTTGAAAACTATGTACCGTATGGCCCTATAAACTGTGTTGGGATGAAAGCTAGCCACTTTGAGCAGTGTGGGAAGTGCTGGGGCAGTTTGGGACAACAGGGCCAAAATGTCACTTTCACAGTCCCAAAGTGCCATTTTCACAGTAAAAAGGCCTGGTTCACTTTTGCTTAGCTTAGTCTGTAACTTGAAAACTATGTACCGTATGGCCCTATAAACTGTGTTGGGATGAAAGCTAGCCACTTTGAGCATTGTGGCAAGAGCTGGGGCAGTTTGGGACAACAGGGAACGAACAGGGCCAAAATGTCACTTTCACAGTCCCAAAGTGCCATTTTCACAGTAAAAAGGCCTGGTTCACTTTTGCTTAGCTTAGTCTGTAACTTGAAAACTATGTACCGTATGGCCCTATAAACTGTGTTGGGATGAAAGCTAGCCACTTTGAGCAATGTGGGAAGTGCTGGGGCAGTTTGGGACAACAGGGCCAAAATGTCACTTTCACAGTCCCAAAGTGCCATTTTCACAGTAAAAAGGCCTGGTTCACTTTTGCTTAGCTTAGTCTGTAACTTGAAAACTATGTACCGTATGGCCCTATAAACTGTGTTGGGATGAAAGCTAGCCACTTTGAGCAATGTGGGAAGTGCTGGGGCAGTTTGGGACAACAGGGCCAAAATGTCACTTTCACAGTCCCAAAGTGCCATTTTCACAGTAAAAAGGCCTGGTTCACTTTTGCTTAGCTTAGTCTGTAACTTGAAAACTATGTACCGTATGGCCCTATAAACTGTGTTGGGATGAAAGCTAGCCACTTTGAGCAATGTGGGAAGTGCTGGGGCAGTTTGGGACAACAGGGCCAAAATGTCACTTTCACAGTCCCAAAGTGCCATTTTCACAGTAAAAAGGCCTGGTTCACTTTTGCTTAGCTTAGTCTGTAACTTGAAAACTATGTACCGTATGGCCCTATAAACTGTGTTGGGATGAAAGCTAGCCACTTTGAGCAATGTGGGAAGTGCTGGGGCAGTTTGGGACAACAGGGCCAAAATGTCACTTTCACAGTCCCAAAGTGCCATTTTCACAGTAAAAAGGCCTGGTTCACTTTTGCTTAGCTTAGTCTGTAACTTGAAAACTATGTACCGTATGGCCCTATAAACTGTGTTGGGATGAAAGCTAGCCACTTTGAGCAATGTGGGAAGTGCTGGGGCAGTTTGGGACAACAGGGCCAAAATGTCACTTTCACAGTCCCAAAGTGCCGTTTTCACAGTAAAAAAAAAAGATTCATTTTGCTTAGCTTAGTCTGTAACTTGAAAACTATGTACCGTATGGCCCTATAAACTGTGTTGGGATGAAAGCTAGCCACTTTGAGCAATGTGGGAAGTGCTGGGGCAGTTTGGGACAACAGGGCCAAAATGTCACTTTCACAGTCCCAAAGTGCCATTTTCACAGTAAAAAGGCCTGGTTCACTTTTGCTTAGCTTAGTCTGTAACTTGAAAACTATGTACCGTATGGCCCTATAAACTGTGTTGGGATGAAAGCTAGCCACTTTGAGCAATGTGGGAAGTGCTGGGGCAGTTTGGGACAACATGTCACTTTCACAGTCCCAAAGTGCCATTTTCACAGTAAAAAGGCCTGGTTCACTTTTGCTTAGCTTAGTCTGTAACTTGAAAACTATGTACCGTATGGCCCTATAAACTGTGTTGGGATGAAAGCTAGCCACTTTGAGCAATGTGGGAAGTGCTGGGCCAGTTTGGGACAACAGGGCCAAAATGTCACTTTCACAGTCCCAAAGTGCCGTTTTCACAGTAAAAAAAAAAGATTCATTTTGCTTAGCTTAGTCTGTAACTTGAAAACTATGTACCGTATGGCCCTATAAACTGTGTTGGATGAAAGCTAGCCACTTTGAGCAATGTGGGAAGTGCTGGGGCAGTTTGGGACAACAGGGCCAAAATGTCACTTTCACAGTCCCAAAGTGCCATTTTCACAGTAAAAAGGCCTGGTTCACTTTTGCTTAGCTTAGTCTGTAACTTGAAACTATGTACCGTATGGCCCTATAAACTGTGTTGGGATGAAAGCTAGCCACTTTGAGCAATGTGGGAAGTGCTGGGGCAGTTTGGACAACGAGATGGCCAAAATGTCACTTTCACAGTCCCAAAGTGCCATTTTCACAGTAAAAAGGCCTGGTTCACTTTTGCTTAGCTTAGTCTGTAACTTGAAAACTATGTACCGTATGGCCCTATAAACTGTTTGGGATGAAAGCTAGCCACTTTGAGCAGTGTGGGAAGTGCTGGGGCAGTTTGGGACAACAGGGCCAAAATGTCACTTTCACAGTCCCAAAGTGCCATTTTCACAGTAAAAAGGCCTGGTTCACTTTTGCTTAGCTTAGTCTGTAACTTGAAAACTATGTACCGTATGGCCCTATAAACTGTGTTGGGATGAAAGCTAGCCACTTTGAGCATTGTGCAAGAGCTGGGGCAGTTTGGGACAACAGGGAACGAACAGGGCCAAAATGTCACTTTCACAGTCCCAAAGTGCCATTTTCACAGTAAAAAGGCCTGGTTCACTTTTGCTTAGCTTAGTCTGTAACTTGAAAACTATGTACCGTATGGCCCTATAAACTGTGTTGGGATGAAAGCTAGCCACTTTGAGCAGTGTGGGAAGTGCTGGGGGCAGTTTGGGACAACAGGGCCAAAATGTCACTTTCACAGTCCCAAAGTGCCATTTTCACAGTAAAAAGGCCTGGTTCACTTTTGCTTAGCTTAGTCTGTAACTTGAAAACTATGTACCGTATGGCCCTATAAACTGTGTTGGATGAAAGCTAGCCACTTTGAGCATTGTGGCAAGAGCTGGGCAGTTTGGGACAACAGGGAACGAACAGGCCAAATGTCACTTTCACAGTCCCAAAGTGCCATTTTCACAGTAAAAAGGCCTGGTTCACTTTTGCTTAGCTTAGTCTGTAACTTGAAAACTATGTACCGTATGGCCCTATAAACTGTGTTGGGATGAAAGCTAGCCACTTTGAGCAATGTGGGAGGTGCTGGGGCAGTTTGGGACAACAGGGCCAAGAATGTCACTTTCACAGTCCCAAAGTGCCATTTTCACAGTAAAAAGGCCCTGGTTCACTTTTGCTTAGCTTAGTCTGTAACTTGAAAACTATGTACCGTATGGCCCTATAAACTGTGTTGGGATGAAAGCTAGCCACTTTGAGCAATGTGGGAAGTGCTGGGGGCAGTTTGGGACAACAGGGCCAAATGTCACTTTCACAGTCCCAAAGTGCCATTTTCTCACAGTAAAAAGGCCTGGTTCACTTTTGCTTAGCTTAGTCTGGTAACTTGAAAACTATGTACCCGTATGGCCCTATAAACTGTGTTGGGATGAAAGCTAGCCACTTTGAGCAATGTGGGAAGTGGCTGGGGTCAGTTTGGGACAAGCAGGGGCCAAAATGTCACTTTCACAGTCCCCAAAGTGCCATTTTCACAGTAAAAAGGCCTGGTTCACTTTTGCTTAGCTTAGTCTGTAACTTGAAAACTATGTACCGTATGGCCCTATAAACTGTGTTGGGATGAAAGCTAGCCACTTTGAGCAATGTGGGAAGTGCTGGGGCAGTTTGGGACAACAGGGCCAAAATGTCACTTTCACAGTCCCAAAGTGCCGTTTTCACAGTAAAAAAAAAAAGATTCATTTTGCTTAGCTTAGTCTGTAACTTGAAAAACTATGTACCGTATGGCCCTATAAAACTGTGTTGGGATGAAAGCTAGCCACTTTGAGCAATGTGGGAAGTGCTGGGGCAGTTTGGGACAACAGGGCCAAAATGTCACTTTCACAGTCCCAAAGTGCCATTTTCACAGTAAAAAGGCCTGGTTCACTTTTGCTTAGCTTAGTCTGTAACTTGAAAACTATGTACCGTATGGCCCTATAAACTGTGTTGGGATGAAAGCTAGCCACTTTGAGCAATGTGGGAAGTGCTGGGGCAGTTTGGGACAACAGGGCCAAAATGTCACTTTCACAGTCCCAAAGTGCCATTTTCACAGTAAAAAGGCCTGGTTCACTTTTGCTTAGCTTAGTCTGTAACTTGAAAACTATGTACCGTATGGCCCTATAAACTGTGTTGGGATGAAAGCTAGCCACTTTGAGCAATGTGGGAAGTGCTGGGGCAGTTTGGGACAACAGGGCCAAAATGTCACTTTCACAGTCCCAAAGTGCCGTTTTCACAGTAAAAAAAAAAGATTCATTTTGCTTAGCTTAGTCTGTAACTTGAAAACTATGTACCGTATGGCCCTATAAACCTGTGTTGCGGATGAAAGCTAGCCACTTTGAGCAATGTGGGAAGTGCTGGGGCAGTTTGGGACAACAGGGCCAAAATGTCACTTTCACAGTCCCAAAGTGCCATTTTCACAGTAAAAAGGCTGGTTCACTTTTTGCTTAGCTTAGTCTCTGTAACTTGAAAACTATGTACCGTATGGCCCTATAAACTGTGTTGGGATGAAAGCTAGCCACTTTGAGCAATGTGGAAGTGCTGGGGCAGTTTGGGACAACAGGGCCAAAATGTCACTTTCACAGTCCCAAAGTGCCATTTTCACAGTAAAAAGGCCTGGTTCACTTTTGCTTAGCTTAGGTCTGTAACTTGAAAACTATGTACCGTATGGCCCTATAAACTGTGTTGGATGAAAGCTAGCCACTTTGAGCAGTGTGGGAAGTGCTGGGCAGTTTGGGACAACAGGGCCAAAATGTCACTTTCACAGTCCCAAAGTGCCATTTTCCACAGTAAAAAGGCCTGGTTCACTTTTGCTTAGCTTAGTCTGTAACTTGAAAACTATGTACCGTATGGCCCTATAAACTGTGTTGGGATGAAAGCTAGCCACTTTGAGCATTGTGGCAAGAGCTGGGGCAGTTTGGGACAACAGGGAACGAACAGGGCAAAATGTCACTTTCACAGTCCCAAAGTGCCATTTTCACAGTAAAAAGGGCCTGGTTCACTTTTGCTTAGCTTAGTCTGTAACTTGAAAACTATGTACCGTATGGCCCTATAAACTGTGTTGGGATGAAGCTAGCCACTTTGAGCAGTGTGGGAAGTGCTGGGGCAGTTTGGGACAACAGGGCCAAAATGTCACTTTCACAGTCCCAAAGTGCCATTTTCACAGTAAAAAGGCCTGGTTCACTTTTGCTTAGCTTAGTCTGTAACTTGAAAACTATGTACCGTATGGCCCTATAAACTGTGTTGGGATGAAAGCTAGCCACTTTGAGCATTGTGGCAAGAGCTGGGGCAGTTTGGGACAACAGGGAACGAACAGGGCCAAAATGTCACTTTCACAGTCCCAAAGTGCCATTTTCACAGTAAAAAGGCCTGGTTCACTTTGCTTAGCTTAGTCTGTAACTTGAAAACTATGTACCGTATGGCCCTATAAACTGTGTTGGGATGAAAGCTAGCCACTTTGAGCAATGTGGGAAGTGCTGGGGCAGTTTGGGACAACAGGGCCAAAATGTCACTTTCACAGTCCCAAAGTGCCATTTTCACAGTAAAAAGGCCTGGTTCACTTTTGCTTAGCTTAGTCTGTAACTTGAAAACTATGTACCGTATGGCCCTATAAACTGTGTTGGGATGAAAGCTAGCCACTTTGAGCAATGTGGGAAGTGCTGGGGCAGTTTGGGACAACAGGGCCAAAATGTCACTTTCACAGTCCCAAAGTGCCATTTTCACAGTAAAAAGGCCTGGTTCACTTTTGCTTAGCTTAGTCTGTAACTTGAAAACTATGTACCGTATGGCCCTATAAACTGTGTTGGGATGAAAGCTAGCCACTTTGAGCAATGTGGGAAGTGCTGGGGCAGTTTGGGACAACAGGGCCAAAATGTCACTTTCACAGTCCCAAAGTGCCATTTTCACAGTAAAAAGGCCTGGTTCACTTTTGCTTAGCTTAGTCTGTAACTTGAAAACTATGTACCGTATGGCCCTATAAACTGTGTTGGGATGAAAGCTAGCCACTTTGAGCAATGTGGGAAGTGCTGGGGCAGTTTGGGACAACAGGGCCAAAATGTCACTTTCACAGTCCCAAAGTGCCATTTTCACAGTAAAAAGGCCTGGTTCACTTTTGCTTAGCTTAGTCTGTAACTTGAAAACTATGTACCGTATGGCCCTATAAACTGTGTTGGGATGAAAGCTAGCCACTTTGAGCAATGTGGGAAGTGCTGGGGCAGTTTGGGACAACAGGGCCAAAATGTCACTTTCACAGTCCCAAAGTGCCGTTTTCACAGTAAAAAAAAAAGATTCATTTTGCTTAGCTTAGTCTGTAACTTGAAAACTATGTACCGTATGGCCCTATAAACTGTGTTGGGATGAAAGCTAGCCACTTTGAGCAATGTGGGAAGTGCTGGGGCAGTTTGGGACAACAGGGCCAAAATGTCACTTTCACAGTCCCAAAGTGCCATTTTCACAGTAAAAAGGCCTGGTTCACTTTTGCTTAGCTTAGTCTGTAACTTGAAAACTATGTACCGTATGGCCCTATAAACTGTGTTGGGATGAAAGCTAGCCACTTTGAGCAATGTGGGAAGTGCTGGGGCAGTTTGGGACAACAGGGCCAAAATGTCACTTTCACAGTCCCAAAGTGCCATTTTCACAGTAAAAAGGCCTGGTTCACTTTTGCTTAGCTTAGTCTGTAACTTGAAAACTATGTACCGTATGGCCCTATAAACTGTGTTGGGATGAAAGCTAGCCACTTTGAGCAATGTGGGAAGTGCTGGGGCAGTTTGGGACAACAGGGCCAAAATGTCACTTTCACAGTCCCAAAGTGCCGTTTTCACAGTAAAAAAAAAAGATTCATTTTGCTTAGCTTAGTCTGTAACTTGAAAACTATGTACCGTATGGCCCTATAAACTGTGTTGGGATGAAAGCTAGCCACTTTGAGCAATGTGGGAAGTGCTGGGGCAGTTTGGGACAACAGGGCCAAAATGTCACTTTCACAGTCCCAAAGTGCCATTTTCACAGTAAAAAGGCCTGGTTCACTTTTGCTTAGCTTAGTCTGTAACTTGAAAACTATGTACCGTATGGCCCTATAAACTGTGTTGGGATGAAAGCTAGCCACTTTGAGCAATGTGGGAAGTGCTGGGGCAGTTTGGGACAACAGGGCCAAAATGTCACTTTCACAGTCCCAAAGTGCCATTTTCACAGTAAAAAGGCCTGGTTCACTTTTGCTTAGCTTAGTCTGTAACTTGAAAACTATGTACCGTATGGCCCTATAAACTGTGTTGGGATGAAAGCTAGCCACTTTGAGCAGTGTGGGAAGTGCTGGGGCAGTTTGGGACAACAGGGCCAAAATGTCACTTTCACAGTCCCAAAGTGCCATTTTCACAGTAAAAAGGCCTGGTTCACTTTTGCTTAGCTTAGTCTGTAACTTGAAAACTATGTACCGTATGGCCCTATAAACTGTGTTGGGATGAAAGCTAGCCACTTTGAGCATTGTGGCAAGAGCTGGGGCAGTTTGGGACAACAGGGAACGAACAGGGCCAAAATGTCACTTTCACAGTCCCAAAGTGCCATTTTCACAGTAAAAAGGCCTGGTTCACTTTTGCTTAGCTTAGTCTGTAACTTGAAAACTATGTACCGTATGGCCCTATAAACTGTGTTGGGATGAAAGCTAGCCACTTTGAGCAATGTGGGAAGTGCTGGGGCAGTTTGGGACAACAGGGCCAAAATGTCACTTTCACAGTCCCAAAGTGCCATTTTCACAGTAAAAAGGCCTGGTTCACTTTTGCTTAGCTTAGTCTGTAACTTGAAAACTATGTACCGTATGGCCCTATAAACTGTGTTGGGATGAAAGCTAGCCACTTTGAGCAATGTGGGAAGTGCTGGGGCAGTTTGGGACAACAGGGCCAAAATGTCACTTTCACAGTCCCAAAGTGCCATTTTCACAGTAAAAAGGCCTGGTTCACTTTTGCTTAGCTTAGTCTGTAACTTGAAAACTATGTACCGTATGGCCCTATAAACTGTGTTGGGATGAAAGCTAGCCACTTTGAGCAATGTGGGAAGTGCTGGGGCAGTTTGGGACAACAGGGCCAAAATGTCACTTTCACAGTCCCAAAGTGCCATTTTCACAGTAAAAAGGCCTGGTTCACTTTTGCTTAGCTTAGTCTGTAACTTGAAAACTATGTACCGTATGGCCCTATAAACTGTGTTGGGATGAAAGCTAGCCACTTTGAGCAATGTGGGAAGTGCTGGGGCAGTTTGGGACAACAGGGCCAAAATGTCACTTTCACAGTCCCAAAGTGCCATTTTCACAGTAAAAAGGCCTGGTTCACTTTTGCTTAGCTTAGTCTGTAACTTGAAAACTATGTACCGTATGGCCCTATAAACTGTGTTGGGATGAAAGCTAGCCACTTTGAGCAATGTGGGAAGTGCTGGGGCAGTTTGGGACAACAGGGCCAAAATGTCACTTTCACAGTCCCAAAGTGCCGTTTTCACAGTAAAAAAAAAAAGATTCATTTTGCTTAGCTTAGTCTGTAACTTGAAAACTATGTACCGTATGGCCCTATAAACTGTGTTGGGATGAAAGCTAGCCACTTTGAGCAATGTGGGAAGTGCTGGGGCAGTTTGGGACAACAGGGCCAAAATGTCACTTTCACAGTCCCAAAGTGCCATTTTCACAGTAAAAAGGCCTGGTTCACTTTTGCTTAGCTTAGTCTGTAACTTGAAAACTATGTACCGTATGGCCCTATAAACTGTGTTGGGATGAAAGCTAGCCACTTTGAGCAATGTGGGAAGTGCTGGGGCAGTTTGGGACAACAGGGCCAAAATGTCACTTTCACAGTCCCAAAGTGCCATTTTCACAGTAAAAAGGCCTGGTTCACTTTTGCTTAGCTTAGTCTGTAACTTGAAAACTATGTACCGTATGGCCCTATAAACTGTGTTGGGATGAAAGCTAGCCACTTTGAGCAATGTGGGAAGTGCTGGGGCAGTTTGGGACAACAGGGCCAAAATGTCACTTTCACAGTCCCAAAGTGCCGTTTTCACAGTAAAAAAAAAAGATTCATTTTGCTTAGCTTAGTCTGTAACTTGAAAACTATGTACCGTATGGCCCTATAAACTGTGTTGGGATGAAAGCTAGCCACTTTGAGCAATGTGGGAAGTGCTGGGGCAGTTTGGGACAACAGGGCCAAAATGTCACTTTCACAGTCCCAAAGTGCCATTTTCACAGTAAAAAGGCCTGGTTCACTTTTGCTTAGCTTAGTCTGTAACTTGAAAACTATGTACCGTATGGCCCTATAAACTGTGTTGGGATGAAAGCTAGCCACTTTGAGCAGTGTGGGAAGTGCTGGGGCAGTTTGGGACAACAGGGCCAAAATGTCACTTTCACAGTCCCAAAGTGCCATTTTCACAGTAAAAAGGCCTGGTTCACTTTTGCTTAGCTTAGTCTGTAACTTGAAAACTATGTACCGTATGGCCCTATAAACTGTGTTGGGATGAAAGCTAGCCACTTTGAGCATTGTGGCAAGAGCTGGGGCAGTTTGGGACAACAGGGAACGAACAGGGCCAAAATGTCACTTTCCCAGTCCCAAAGTGCCATTTTCACAGTAAAAAGGCCTGGTTCACTTTTGCTTAGCTTAGTCTGTAACTTGAAAACTATGTACCGTATGGCCCTATAAACTGTGTTGGGATGAAAGCTAGCCACTTTGAGCAGTGTGGGAAGTGCTGGGGCAGTTTGGGACAACAGGGCCAAAATGTCACTTTCACAGTCCCAAAGTGCCATTTTCACAGTAAAAAGGCCTGGTTCACTTTTGCTTAGCTTAGTCTGTAACTTGAAAACTATGTACCGTATGGCCCTATAAACTGTGTTGGGATGAAAGCTAGCCACTTTGAGCATTGTGGCAAGAGCTGGGGCAGTTTGGGACAACAGGGAACGAACAGGGCCAAAATGTCACTTTCACAGTCCCAAAGTGCCATTTTCACAGTAAAAAGGCCTGGTTCACTTTTGCTTAGCTTAGTCTGTAACTTGAAAACTATGTACCGTATGGCCCTATAAACTGTGTTGGGATGAAAGCTAGCCACTTTGAGCAATGTGGGAGGTGCTGGGGCAGTTTGGGACAACAGGGCCAAAATGTCACTTTCACAGTCCCAAAGTGCCATTTTCACAGTAAAAAGGCCTGGTTCACTTTTGCTTAGCTTAGTCTGTAACTTGAAAACTATGTACCGTATGGCCCTATAAACTGTGTTGGGATGAAAGCTAGCCACTTTGAGCAATGTGGGAAGTGCTGGGGCAGTTTGGGACAACAGGGCCAAAATGTCACTTTCACAGTCCCAAAGTGCCATTTTCACAGTAAAAAGGCCTGGTTCACTTTTGCTTAGCTTAGTCTGTAACTTGAAAACTATGTACCGTATGGCCCTATAAACTGTGTTGGGATGAAAGCTAGCCACTTTGAGCAATGTGGGAAGTGCTGGGGCAGTTTGGGACAACAGGGCCAAAATGTCACTTTCACAGTCCCAAAGTGCCATTTTCACAGTAAAAAGGCCTGGTTCACTTTTGCTTAGCTTAGTCTGTAACTTGAAAACTATGTACCGTATGGCCCTATAAACTGTGTTGGGATGAAAGCTAGCCACTTTGAGCAATGTGGGAAGTGCTGGGGCAGTTTGGGACAACAGGGCCAAAATGTCACTTTCACAGTCCCAAAGTGCCGTTTTCACAGTAAAAAAAAAAGATTCATTTTGCTTAGCTTAGTCTGTAACTTGAAAACTATGTACCGTATGGCCCTATAAACTGTGTTGGGATGAAAGCTAGCCACTTTGAGCAATGTGGGAAGTGCTGGGGCAGTTTGGGACAACAGGGCCAAAATGTCACTTTCACAGTCCCAAAGTGCCATTTTCACAGTAAAAAGGCCTGGTTCACTTTTGCTTAGCTTAGTCTGTAACTTGAAAACTATGTACCGTATGGCCCTATAAACTGTGTTGGGATGAAAGCTAGCCACTTTGAGCAATGTGGGAAGTGCTGGGGCAGTTTGGGACAACAGGGCCAAAATGTCACTTTCACAGTCCCAAAGTGCCATTTTCACAGTAAAAAGGCCTGGTTCACTTTTGCTTAGCTTAGTCTGTAACTTGAAAACTATGTACCGTATGGCCCTATAAACTGTGTTGGGATGAAAGCTAGCCACTTTGAGCAATGTGGGAAGTGCTGGGGCAGTTTGGGACAACAGGGCCAAAATGTCACTTTCACAGTCCCAAAGTGCCGTTTTCACAGTAAAAAAAAAAGATTCATTTTGCTTAGCTTAGTCTGTAACTTGAAAACTATGTACCGTATGGCCCTATAAACTGTGTTGGGATGAAAGCTAGCCACTTTGAGCAATGTGGGAAGTGCTGGGGCAGTTTGGGACAACAGGGCCAAAATGTCACTTTCACAGTCCCAAAGTGCCATTTTCACAGTAAAAAGGCCTGGTTCACTTTTGCTTAGCTTAGTCTGTAACTTGAAAACTATGTACCGTATGGCCCTATAAACTGTGTTGGGATGAAAGCTAGCCACTTTGAGCAATGTGGGAAGTGCTGGGGCAGTTTGGGACAACAGGGCCAAAATGTCACTTTCACAGTCCCAAAGTGCCATTTTCACAGTAAAAAGGCCTGGTTCACTTTTGCTTAGCTTAGTCTGTAACTTGAAAACTATGTACCGTATGGCCCTATAAACTGTGTTGGGATGAAAGCTAGCCACTTTGAGCAGTGTGGGAAGTGCTGGGGCAGTTTGGGACAACAGGGCCAAAATGTCACTTTCACAGTCCCAAAGTGCCATTTTCACAGTAAAAAGGCCTGGTTCACTTTTGCTTAGCTTAGTCTGTAACTTGAAAACTATGTACCGTATGGCCCTATAAACTGTGTTGGGATGAAAGCTAGCCACTTTGAGCATTGTGGCAAGAGCTGGGGCAGTTTGGGACAACAGGGAACGAACAGGGCCAAAATGTCACTTTCACAGTCCCAAAGTGCCATTTTCACAGTAAAAAGGCCTGGTTCACTTTTGCTTAGCTTAGTCTGTAACTTGAAAACTATGTACCGTATGGCCCTATAAACTGTGTTGGGATGAAAGCTAGCCACTTTGAGCAGTGTGGGAAGTGCTGGGGCAGTTTGGGACAACAGGGCCAAAATGTCACTTTCACAGTCCCAAAGTGCCATTTTCACAGTAAAAAGGCCTGGTTCACTTTTGCTTAGCTTAGTCTGTAACTTGAAAACTATGTACCGTATGGCCCTATAAACTGTGTTGGGATGAAAGCTAGCCACTTTGAGCATTGTGGCAAGAGCTGGGGCAGTTTGGGACAACAGGGAACGAACAGGGCCAAAATGTCACTTTCACAGTCCCAAAGTGCCATTTTCACAGTAAAAAGGCCTGGTTCACTTTTGCTTAGCTTAGTCTGTAACTTGAAAACTATGTACCGTATGGCCCTATAAACTGTGTTGGGATGAAAGCTAGCCACTTTGAGCAATGTGGGAAGTGCTGGGGCAGTTTGGGACAACAGGGCCAAAATGTCACTTTCACAGTCCCAAAGTGCCATTTTCACAGTAAAAAGGCCTGGTTCACTTTTGCTTAGCTTAGTCTGTAACTTGAAAACTATGTACCGTATGGCCCTATAAACTGTGTTGGGATGAAAGCTAGCCACTTTGAGCAATGTGGGAAGTGCTGGGGCAGTTTGGGACAACAGGGCCAAAATGTCACTTTCACAGTCCCAAAGTGCCATTTTCACAGTAAAAAGGCCTGGTTCACTTTTGCTTAGCTTAGTCTGTAACTTGAAAACTATGTACCGTATGGCCCTATAAACTGTGTT
The DNA here is from genome assembly GCF_963924005.1 of Protomyctophum bolini. Taxonomy (NCBI): domain Eukaryota; kingdom Metazoa; phylum Chordata; class Actinopteri; order Myctophiformes; family Myctophidae; genus Protomyctophum; species Protomyctophum bolini. The sequence goes on from NW_027665930.1 coordinate 37,633, forward strand.
GGGATGAAAGCTAGCCACTTTGAGCAATGTGGGAAGTGCTGGGGCAGTTTGGGACAACAGGGCCAAAATGTCACTTTCACAGTCCCAAAGTGCCATTTTCACAGTAAAAAGGCCTGGTTCACTTTTGCTTAGCTTAGTCTGTAACTTGAAAACTATGTACCGTATGGCCCTATAAACTGTGTTGGGATGAAAGCTAGCCACTTTGAGCAATGTGGGAAGTGCTGGGGCAGTTTGGGACAACAGGGCCAAAATGTCACTTTCACAGTCCCAAAGTGCCATTTTCACAGTAAAAAGGCCTGGTTCACTTTTGCTTAGCTTAGTCTGTAACTTGAAAACTATGTACCGTATGGCCCTATAAACTGTGTTGGGATGAAAGCTAGCCACTTTGAGCAATGTGGGAAGTGCTGGGGCAGTTTGGGACAACAGGGCCAAAATGTCACTTTCACAGTCCCAAAGTGCCGTTTTCACAGTAAAAAAAAAAGATTCATTTTGCTTAGCTTAGTCTGTAACTTGAAAACTATGTACCGTATGGCCCTATAAACTGTGTTGGGATGAAAGCTAGCCACTTTGAGCAATGTGGGAAGTGCTGGGGCAGTTTGGGACAACAGGGCCAAAATGTCACTTTCACAGTCCCAAAGTGCCATTTTCACAGTAAAAAGGCCTGGTTCACTTTTGCTTAGCTTAGTCTGTAACTTGAAAACTATGTACCGTATGGCCCTATAAACTGTGTTGGGATGAAAGCTAGCCACTTTGAGCAATGTGGGAAGTGCTGGGGCAGTTTGGGACAACAGGGCCAAAATGTCACTTTCACAGTCCCAAAGTGCCATTTTCACAGTAAAAAGGCCTGGTTCACTTTTGCTTAGCTTAGTCTGTAACTTGAAAACTATGTACCGTATGGCCCTATAAACTGTGTTGGGATGAAAGCTAGCCACTTTGAGCAATGTGGGAAGTGCTGGGGCAGTTTGGGACAACAGGGCCAAAATGTCACTTTCACAGTCCCAAAGTGCCGTTTTCACAGTAAAAAAAAAAGATTCATTTTGCTTAGCTTAGTCTGTAACTTGAAAACTATGTACCGTATGGCCCTATAAACTGTGTTGGGATGAAAGCTAGCCACTTTGAGCAATGTGGGAAGTGCTGGGGCAGTTTGGGACAACAGGGCCAAAATGTCACTTTCACAGTCCCAAAGTGCCATTTTCACAGTAAAAAGGCCTGGTTCACTTTTGCTTAGCTTAGTCTGTAACTTGAAAACTATGTACCGTATGGCCCTATAAACTGTGTTGGGATGAAAGCTAGCCACTTTGAGCAATGTGGGAAGTGCTGGGGCAGTTTGGGACAACAGGGCCAAAATGTCACTTTCACAGTCCCAAAGTGCCATTTTCACAGTAAAAAGGCCTGGTTCACTTTTGCTTAGCTTAGTCTGTAACTTGAAAACTATGTACCGTATGGCCCTATAAACTGTGTTGGGATGAAAGCTAGCCACTTTGAGCAGTGTGGGAAGTGCTGGGGCAGTTTGGGACAACAGGGCCAAAATGTCACTTTCACAGTCCCAAAGTGCCATTTTCACAGTAAAAAGGCCTGGTTCACTTTTGCTTAGCTTAGTCTGTAACTTGAAAACTATGTACCGTATGGCCCTATAAACTGTGTTGGGATGAAAGCTAGCCACTTTGAGCATTGTGGCAAGAGCTGGGGCAGTTTGGGACAACAGGGAACGAACAGGGCCAAAATGTCACTTTCACAGTCCCAAAGTGCCATTTTCACAGTAAAAAGGCCTGGTTCACTTTTGCTTAGCTTAGTCTGTAACTTGAAAACTATGTACCGTATGGCCCTATAAACTGTGTTGGGATGAAAGCTAGCCACTTTGAGCAGTGTGGGAAGTGCTGGGGCAGTTTGGGACAACAGGGCCAAAATGTCACTTTCACAGTCCCAAAGTGCCATTTTCACAGTAAAAAGGCCTGGTTCACTTTTGCTTAGCTTAGTCTGTAACTTGAAAACTATGTACCGTATGGCCCTATAAACTGTGTTGGGATGAAAGCTAGCCACTTTGAGCATTGTGGCAAGAGCTGGGGCAGTTTGGGACAACAGGGAACGAACAGGGCCAAAATGTCACTTTCACAGTCCCAAAGTGCCATTTTCACAGTAAAAAGGCCTGGTTCACTTTTGCTTAGCTTAGTCTGTAACTTGAAAACTATGTACCGTATGGCCCTATAAACTGTGTTGGGATGAAAGCTAGCCACTTTGAGCAATGTGGGAGGTGCTGGGGCAGTTTGGGACAACAGGGCCAAAATGTCACTTTCACAGTCCCAAAGTGCCATTTTCACAGTAAAAAGGCCTGGTTCACTTTTGCTTAGCTTAGTCTGTAACTTGAAAACTATGTACCGTATGGCCCTATAAACTGTGTTGGGATGAAAGCTAGCCACTTTGAGCAATGTGGGAAGTGCTGGGGCAGTTTGGGACAACAGGGCCAAAATGTCACTTTCACAGTCCCAAAGTGCCATTTTCACAGTAAAAAGGCCTGGTTCACTTTTGCTTAGCTTAGTCTGTAACTTGAAAACTATGTACCGTATGGCCCTATAAACTGTGTTGGGATGAAAGCTAGCCACTTTGAGCAATGTGGGAAGTGCTGGGGCAGTTTGGGACAACAGGGCCAAAATGTCACTTTCACAGTCCCAAAGTGCCATTTTCACAGTAAAAAGGCCTGGTTCACTTTTGCTTAGCTTAGTCTGTAACTTGAAAACTATGTACCGTATGGCCCTATAAACTGTGTTGGGATGAAAGCTAGCCACTTTGAGCAATGTGGGAAGTGCTGGGGCAGTTTGGGACAACAGGGCCAAAATGTCACTTTCACAGTCCCAAAGTGCCGTTTTCACAGTAAAAAAAAAAGATTCATTTTGCTTAGCTTAGTCTGTAACTTGAAAACTATGTACCGTATGGCCCTATAAACTGTGTTGGGATGAAAGCTAGCCACTTTGAGCAATGTGGGAAGTGCTGGGGCAGTTTGGGACAACAGGGCCAAAATGTCACTTTCACAGTCCCAAAGTGCCATTTTCACAGTAAAAAGGCCTGGTTCACTTTTGCTTAGCTTAGTCTGTAACTTGAAAACTATGTACCGTATGGCCCTATAAACTGTGTTGGGATGAAAGCTAGCCACTTTGAGCAATGTGGGAAGTGCTGGGGCAGTTTGGGACAACAGGGCCAAAATGTCACTTTCACAGTCCCAA
>NW_027665929.1:0-2000 GCF_963924005.1 Protomyctophum bolini
CTAGTGAAAGAAATGGAAAATGGAACTCCTTTCCATGCCATGCTGGAAGGCAGCATTCAGGAGAATAGCTTTTGAAATCCATGTCGTATACACACCGCATCTCCACTAGCTAAAGAGTGCTGGATGGCCCCCCCGAAAATAGCTGATCTACAAGTGAGCTTGTAGATCTGCTCTTACGGGATTGTGGCCCCTGCCCCTCTAACACTCTCTGCATGTCCCTGCCAGCAGTCATCAGCAATTTTTGCGGTGTTGTCAAACAAAGAATCACATTAACCGTTAATCCCCTAGATTCCCCTATTGGCTCATTCTCGGACAATGAGACTACGTATGTGTAGGCAGAATAATACTTCGCCCTCAAAATTACACAGTAGTTTCGGGGGAACGCAGGCGTTTTGTTTTAAAGGGGAGGGGAAAAAAGCCTGCAGGGCGAGCACAGCAGGACAATTGGCAGTATTTCGCTAACCAATAAGAGTGCAGAGGGGCGTCGCTCCAAATGTGGTGACGTCAGTCACCACATTCTCCGCTGTGTGGTTGGTGTATACCTTCAAAACATTACCGTGGGGAACCAATAGGAAGTCGACGTCAGTTCCCAACGCTAGTTGGATCCGCCCCTCATGTGCCCAGAAAAGCACAGGGCTCTTTCAGGCTAAGAAGTTAGTAACACGCACGCGCACACACACACACACACACACACACACACACACACACTCTCTCTCTCTCTTCCTCTCTCTCATTCTCTCTCCACCTCTCTCGCCCACCAGCAGCCCCATGCAGCCACTCACCGATGATGAAGTAGTCGTGCATGCTCTTGAACTCGTGTCCCCAGAGGTTGGGCGAGAACTCCTGGAACTTGATGGTGAAGCGGCGCTCGCGCGTGGGCTCGTCGCACGTCAGCACGATGTTGGGCGGGCCCATGACCTCGCAGCGGTCCGCCTGCTCCCGCGACGCCACCAGGTACAGCTTGTAGAACTCGTACTCGGGCGTGGAGCGCATGCCCTCCAGGGGCGGGCAGATGAGGTCCAGGCGGTCCCCGATCTGAGGGGTAGAGCACGTAGCCCTTGTCGTCCTTGAACCTGACGAACAGAGAGAGAGAGAGAGACAGAGGTGAGGTCAGAGGTCAACAATGTGTCCGTACGTACAATCACCAGTGGTGGGGAAAGTACTCAAGTCGTTTACTTGAGTAAAAGTATCAATAATCCACATTTACTTGAGTGAAAGTACAAAAGTATTGCCATCAAAGTTACGCAGGATGTCATGTCTAACATGCGTAAATGCCTACTGAAAATAGCTGATCTTCAAGCTCACAACGTGACACGTGGTGATCTTGTAGATATAGCCAAATAGCCAATGTTTAACCCATTCTGACCTGAGATCAGATTCATAGGAGGTTTCCACTGGACACACACTGGTCTGATTAACCCATTCTGACCTGAGATCAGAGTCTAAAAATGTCAGTCGCTCTTCGATTTTTCAAAAATAGCAGACCTACAAGCTCGTAGCGCGCCACTCGGTGGCGCGCTATGAGCTTGTAGATCTGCTATTTTTCAATAGCTAAAGCATAACATGACGCTAACACCAAAACGGTTTCCCGTTCAGAATGGGTTAAACAGGGCTGAAGTTAATGTATATGTTTTGTAATAATGATCAACGTTTATAATTATTTACGATTTGCACACGGCCCCCCAACGTCCGACCACTTAACACGGCAGCCGAAGACAAGTGGTCGGATGGGTGGACCGAGAACTTCTCAAGTGGGCACCGATCCAAAAGAAAGGTTGGGGAAACCATCCTGTTTTAATGAAAAAGGCCTGCTTTTCAAGCAGTAATCATTATCCTCATCCGATATGTTTGTCATGGAACGAGCCAGCAGCACAATCATCTTTTCCGATCGGGTTTGATTGGATTTGGATTTATCTATCTATCTATTGTAATGGATGAGCCTTCTGTTAGCTTTGGCGATAACGCTGCTCTCTCCACGATCATACCAATGAGGCGTCGTA
>NW_027665928.1:0-29789 GCF_963924005.1 Protomyctophum bolini
AAGCTATATAACATACTAAAAGATGGGACCGTGTCGACCTTTGTGGGAGGAGCTATCGCACTTTAAAGGCTAACCCTAGGGTTAGGAACCGTGCGACCGTGTGCGGAGAGACACATATCCAAATGTCCGTCTCGACAAGCTATATAACATACTAAAAGATGGGACCGTGTCGACCTTTGTGGGAGGAGCTATCGCACTTTAAAGGCTAACCCTAGGGTTAGGAACCGTGCGACCGTGTGCGGAGAGACACATATCCAAATGTCCGTCTCGACAAGCTATATAACATACTAAAAGATGGGACCGTGTCGACCTTTGTGGGAGGAGCTATCGCACTTTAAAGGCTAACCCTAGGGTTAGGAACCGTGCGACCGTGTGCGGAGAGACACATATCCAAATGTCCGTCTCGACAAGCTATATAACATACTAAAAGATGGGACCGTGTCGACCTTTGTGGGAGGAGCTATCGCACTTTAAAGGCTAACCCTAGGGTTAGGAACCGTGCGACCGTGTGCGGAGAGACACATATCCAAATGTCCGTCTCGACAAGCTATATAACATACTAAAAGATGGGACCGTGTCGACCTTTGTGGGAGGAGCTATCGCACTTTAAAGGCTAACCCTAGGGTTAGGAACCGTGCGACCGTGTGCGGAGAGACACATATCCAAATGTCCGTCTCGACAAGCTATATAACATACTAAAAGATGGGACCGTGTCGACCTTTGTGGGAGGAGCTATCGCACTTTAAAGGCTAACCCTAGGGTTAGGAACCGTGCGACCGTGTGCGGAGAGACACATATCCAAATGTCCGTCTCGACAAGCTATATAACATACTAAAAGATGGGACCGTGTCGACCTTTGTGGGAGGAGCTATCGCACTTTAAAGGCTAACCCTAGGGTTAGGAACCGTGCGACCGTGTGCGGAGAGACACATATCCAAATGTCCGTCTCGACAAGCTATATAACATACTAAAAGATGGGACCGTGTCGACCTTTGTGGGAGGAGCTATCGCACTTTAAAGGCTAACCCTAGGGTTAGGAACCGTGCGACCGTGTGCGGAGAGACACATATCCAAATGTCCGTCTCGACAAGCTATATAACATACTAAAAGATGGGACCGTGTCGACCTTTGTGGGAGGAGCTATCGCACTTTAAAGGCTAACCCTAGGGTTAGGAACCGTGCGACCGTGTGCGGAGAGACACATATCCAAATGTCCGTCTCGACAAGCTATATAACATACTAAAAGATGGGACCGTGTCGACCTTTGTGGGAGGAGCTATCGCACTTTAAAGGCTAACCCTAGGGTTAGGAACCGTGCGACCGTGTGCGGAGAGACACATATCCAAATGTCCGTCTCGACAAGCTATATAACATACTAAAAGATGGGACCGTGTCGACCTTTGTGGGAGGAGCTATCGCACTTTAAAGGCTAACCCTAGGGTTAGGAACCGTGCGACCGTGTGCGGAGAGACACATATCCAAATGTCCGTCTCGACAAGCTATATAACATACTAAAAGATGGGACCGTGTCGACCTTTGTGGGAGGAGCTATCGCACTTTAAAGGCTAACCCTAGGGTTAGGAACCGTGCGACCGTGTGCGGAGAGACACATATCCAAATGTCCGTCTCGACAAGCTATATAACATACTAAAAGATGGGACCGTGTCGACCTTTGTGGGAGGAGCTATCGCACTTTAAAGGCTAACCCTAGGGTTAGGAACCGTGCGACCGTGTGCGGAGAGACACATATCCAAATGTCCGTCTCGACAAGCTATATAACATACTAAAAGATGGGACCGTGTCGACCTTTGTGGGAGGAGCTATCGCACTTTAAAGGCTAACCCTAGGGTTAGGAACCGTGCGACCGTGTGCGGAGAGACACATATCCAAATGTCCGTCTCGACAAGCTATATAACATACTAAAAGATGGGACCGTGTCGACCTTTGTGGGAGGAGCTATCGCACTTTAAAGGCTAACCCTAGGGTTAGGAACCGTGCGACCGTGTGCGGAGAGACACATATCCAAATGTCCGTCTCGACAAGCTATATAACATACTAAAAGATGGGACCGTGTCGACCTTTGTGGGAGGAGCTATCGCACTTTAAAGGCTAACCCTAGGGTTAGGAACCGTGCGACCGTGTGCGGAGAGACACATATCCAAATGTCCGTCTCGACAAGCTATATAACATACTAAAAGATGGGACCGTGTCGACCTTTGTGGGAGGAGCTATCGCACTTTAAAGGCTAACCCTAGGGTTAGGAACCGTGCGACCGTGTGCGGAGAGACACATATCCAAATGTCCGTCTCGACAAGCTATATAACATACTAAAAGATGGGACCGTGTCGACCTTTGTGGGAGGAGCTATCGCACTTTAAAGGCTAACCCTAGGGTTAGGAACCGTGCGACCGTGTGCGGAGAGACACATATCCAAATGTCCGTCTCGACAAGCTATATAACATACTAAAAGATGGGACCGTGTCGACCTTTGTGGGAGGAGCTATCGCACTTTAAAGGCTAACCCTAGGGTTAGGAACCGTGCGACCGTGTGCGGAGAGACACATATCCAAATGTCCGTCTCGACAAGCTATATAACATACTAAAAGATGGGACCGTGTCGACCTTTGTGGGAGGAGCTATCGCACTTTAAAGGCTAACCCTAGGGTTAGGAACCGTGCGACCGTGTGCGGAGAGACACATATCCAAATGTCCGTCTCGACAAGCTATATAACATACTAAAAGATGGGACCGTGTCGACCTTTGTGGGAGGAGCTATCGCACTTTAAAGGCTAACCCTAGGGTTAGGAACCGTGCGACCGTGTGCGGAGAGACACATATCCAAATGTCCGTCTCGACAAGCTATATAACATACTAAAAGATGGGACCGTGTCGACCTTTGTGGGAGGAGCTATCGCACTTTAAAGGCTAACCCTAGGGTTAGGAACCGTGCGACCGTGTGCGGAGAGACACATATCCAAATGTCCGTCTCGACAAGCTATATAACATACTAAAAGATGGGACCGTGTCGACCTTTGTGGGAGGAGCTATCGCACTTTAAAGGCTAACCCTAGGGTTAGGAACCGTGCGACCGTGTGCGGAGAGACACATATCCAAATGTCCGTCTCGACAAGCTATATAACATACTAAAAGATGGGACCGTGTCGACCTTTGTGGGAGGAGCTATCGCACTTTAAAGGCTAACCCTAGGGTTAGGAACCGTGCGACCGTGTGCGGAGAGACACATATCCAAATGTCCGTCTCGACAAGCTATATAACATACTAAAAGATGGGACCGTGTCGACCTTTGTGGGAGGAGCTATCGCACTTTAAAGGCTAACCCTAGGGTTAGGAACCGTGCGACCGTGTGCGGAGAGACACATATCCAAATGTCCGTCTCGACAAGCTATATAACATACTAAAAGATGGGACCGTGTCGACCTTTGTGGGAGGAGCTATCGCACTTTAAAGGCTAACCCTAGGGTTAGGAACCGTGCGACCGTGTGCGGAGAGACACATATCCAAATGTCCGTCTCGACAAGCTATATAACATACTAAAAGATGGGACCGTGTCGACCTTTGTGGGAGGAGCTATCGCACTTTAAAGGCTAACCCTAGGGTTAGGAACCGTGCGACCGTGTGCGGAGAGACACATATCCAAATGTCCGTCTCGACAAGCTATATAACATACTAAAAGATGGGACCGTGTCGACCTTTGTGGGAGGAGCTATCGCACTTTAAAGGCTAACCCTAGGGTTAGGAACCGTGCGACCGTGTGCGGAGAGACACATATCCAAATGTCCGTCTCGACAAGCTATATAACATACTAAAAGATGGGACCGTGTCGACCTTTGTGGGAGGAGCTATCGCACTTTAAAGGCTAACCCTAGGGTTAGGAACCGTGCGACCGTGTGCGGAGAGACACATATCCAAATGTCCGTCTCGACAAGCTATATAACATACTAAAAGATGGGACCGTGTCGACCTTTGTGGGAGGAGCTATCGCACTTTAAAGGCTAACCCTAGGGTTAGGAACCGTGCGACCGTGTGCGGAGAGACACATATCCAAATGTCCGTCTCGACAAGCTATATAACATACTAAAAGATGGGACCGTGTCGACCTTTGTGGGAGGAGCTATCGCACTTTAAAGGCTAACCCTAGGGTTAGGAACCGTGCGACCGTGTGCGGAGAGACACATATCCAAATGTCCGTCTCGACAAGCTATATAACATACTAAAAGATGGGACCGTGTCGACCTTTGTGGGAGGAGCTATCGCACTTTAAAGGCTAACCCTAGGGTTAGGAACCGTGCGACCGTGTGCGGAGAGACACATATCCAAATGTCCGTCTCGACAAGCTATATAACATACTAAAAGATGGGACCGTGTCGACCTTTGTGGGAGGAGCTATCGCACTTTAAAGGCTAACCCTAGGGTTAGGAACCGTGCGACCGTGTGCGGAGAGACACATATCCAAATGTCCGTCTCGACAAGCTATATAACATACTAAAAGATGGGACCGTGTCGACCTTTGTGGGAGGAGCTATCGCACTTTAAAGGCTAACCCTAGGGTTAGGAACCGTGCGACCGTGTGCGGAGAGACACATATCCAAATGTCCGTCTCGACAAGCTATATAACATACTAAAAGATGGGACCGTGTCGACCTTTGTGGGAGGAGCTATCGCACTTTAAAGGCTAACCCTAGGGTTAGGAACCGTGCGACCGTGTGCGGAGAGACACATATCCAAATGTCCGTCTCGACAAGCTATATAACATACTAAAAGATGGGACCGTGTCGACCTTTGTGGGAGGAGCTATCGCACTTTAAAGGCTAACCCTAGGGTTAGGAACCGTGCGACCGTGTGCGGAGAGACACATATCCAAATGTCCGTCTCGACAAGCTATATAACATACTAAAAGATGGGACCGTGTCGACCTTTGTGGGAGGAGCTATCGCACTTTAAAGGCTAACCCTAGGGTTAGGAACCGTGCGACCGTGTGCGGAGAGACACATATCCAAATGTCCGTCTCGACAAGCTATATAACATACTAAAAGATGGGACCGTGTCGACCTTTGTGGGAGGAGCTATCGCACTTTAAAGGCTAACCCTAGGGTTAGGAACCGTGCGACCGTGTGCGGAGAGACACATATCCAAATGTCCGTCTCGACAAGCTATATAACATACTAAAAGATGGGACCGTGTCGACCTTTGTGGGAGGAGCTATCGCACTTTAAAGGCTAACCCTAGGGTTAGGAACCGTGCGACCGTGTGCGGACAGACACATATCCAAATGTCCGTCTCGACAAGCTATATAACATACTAAAAGATGGGACCGTGTCGACCTTTGTGGGAGGAGCTATCGCACTTTAAAGGCTAACCCTAGGGTTAGGAACCGTGCGACCGTGTGCGGAGAGACACATATCCAAATGTCCGTCTCGACAAGCTATATAACATACTAAAAGATGGGACCGTGTCGACCTTTGTGGGAGGAGCTATCGCACTTTAAAGGCTAACCCTAGGGTTAGGAACCGTGCGACCGTGTGCGGAGAGACACATATCCAAATGTCCGTCTCGACAAGCTATATAACATACTAAAAGATGGGACCGTGTCGACCTTTGTGGGAGGAGCTATCGCACTTTAAAGGCTAACCCTAGGGTTAGGAACCGTGCGACCGTGTGCGGAGAGACACATATCCAAATGTCCGTCTCGACAAGCTATATAACATACTAAAAGATGGGACCGTGTCGACCTTTGTGGGAGGAGCTATCGCACTTTAAAGGCTAACCCTAGGGTTAGGAACCGTGCGACCGTGTGCGGAGAGACACATATCCAAATGTCCGTCTCGACAAGCTATATAACATACTAAAAGATGGGACCGTGTCGACCTTTGTGGGAGGAGCTATCGCACTTTAAAGGCTAACCCTAGGGTTAGGAACCGTGCGACCGTGTGCGGAGAGACACATATCCAAATGTCCGTCTCGACAAGCTATATAACATACTAAAAGATGGGACCGTGTCGACCTTTGTGGGAGGAGCTATCGCACTTTAAAGGCTAACCCTAGGGTTAGGAACCGTGCGACCGTGTGCGGAGAGACACATATCCAAATGTCCGTCTCGACAAGCTATATAACATACTAAAAGATGGGACCGTGTCGACCTTTGTGGGAGGAGCTATCGCACTTTAAAGGCTAACCCTAGGGTTAGGAACCGTGCGACCGTGTGCGGAGAGACACATATCCAAATGTCCGTCTCGACAAGCTATATAACATACTAAAAGATGGGACCGTGTCGACCTTTGTGGGAGGAGCTATCGCACTTTAAAGGCTAACCCTAGGGTTAGGAACCGTGCGACCGTGTGCGGAGAGACACATATCCAAATGTCCGTCTCGACAAGCTATATAACATACTAAAAGATGGGACCGTGTCGACCTTTGTGGGAGGAGCTATCGCACTTTAAAGGCTAACCCTAGGGTTAGGAACCGTGCGACCGTGTGCGGAGAGACACATATCCAAATGTCCGTCTCGACAAGCTATATAACATACTAAAAGATGGGACCGTGTCGACCTTTGTGGGAGGAGCTATCGCACTTTAAAGGGTTAGGGTTAGGGTTAGGGTTAGGCAATGGGGGTTCGCAAGATTACCGGTAATCTTACCGATAAGACCCAGGAGCCTCTGAACGTCCAGGACACAAGTATGAGACATCTAAAATTCCGTAATGGCGACCCGATTCGGAATCTGTTGTCCTCATTGATTTCTGAGCTTCCTAGCGGCAACAGCGCCACCATTTGTCTGCCATTGAAATTGCACAAAAAAATTCAAAAAAAAAAAAACTTTTGCCTACGTACTAAGTAGGCCACTGCGAATCTTTTTCCCTCTTGAGAGTTTTGTCTAAAATGTCCAGAAGGGGGCGCAAAGCGAACCCGGAAGTGTTTTGACACTAAGAATGTGTTTTTGGTTGAAATGCTAAACTTAAAATTGAGTACCAGAAGCGAGCCACATATCATCGCGTTCGTCTTATCGATGGCTACGCGTGGACGTGACTAACTTTTATTTCTGACCTTTGTGGGAGGAGCTATCGCACTTTAAAGGCTAACCCTAGGGTTAGGAACCGTGCGACCGTGTGCGGAGAGACACATATCCAAATGTCCGTCTCGACAAGCTATATAACATACTAAAAGATGGGACCGTGTCGACCTTTGTGGGAGGAGCTATCGCACTTTAAAGGCTAACCCTAGGGTTAGGAACCGTGCGACCGTGTGCGGAGAGACACATATCCAAATGTCCGTCTCGACAAGCTATATAACATACTAAAAGATGGGACCGTGTCGACCTTTGTGGGAGGAGCTATCGCACTTTAAAGGCTAACCCTAGGGTTAGGAACCGTGCGACCGTGTGCGGAGAGACACATATCCAAATGTCCGTCTCGACAAGCTATATAACATACTAAAAGATGGGACCGTGTCGACCTTTGTGGGAGGAGCTATCGCACTTTAAAGGCTAACCCTAGGGTTAGGAACCGTGCGACCGTGTGCGGAGAGACACATATCCAAATGTCCGTCTCGACAAGCTATATAACATACTAAAAGATGGGACCGTGTCGACCTTTGTGGGAGGAGCTATCGCACTTTAAAGGGTTAGGGTTAGGGTTAGGGTTAGGCAATGGGGGTTCGCAAGATTACCGGTAATCTTACCGATAAGACCCAGGAGCCTCTGAACGTCCAGGACACAAGTATGAGACATCTAAAATTCCGTAATGGCGACCCGATTCGGAATCTGTTGTCCTCATTGATTTCTGAGCTTCCTAGCGGCAACAGCGCCACCATTTGTCTGCCATTGAAATTGCACAAAAAAATTCAAAAAAAAAAAAACTTTTGCCTACGTACTAAGTAGGCCACTGCGAATCTTTTTCCCTCTTGAGAGTTTTGTCTAAAATGTCCAGAAGGGGGCGCAAAGCGAACCCGGAAGTGTTTTGACACTAAGAATGTGTTTTTGGTTGAAATGCTAAACTTAAAATTGAGTACCAGAAGCGAGCCACATATCATCGCGTTCGTCTTATCGATGGCTACGCGTGGACGTGACTAACTTTTATTTCTGACCTTTGTGGGAGGAGCTATCGCACTTTAAAGGCTAACCCTAGGGTTAGGAACCGTGCGACCGTGTGCGGAGAGACACATATCCAAATGTCCGTCTCGACAAGCTATATAACATACTAAAAGATGGGACCGTGTTGACCTTTGTGGGAGGAGCTATCGCACTTTAAAGGCTAACCCTAGGGTTAGGAACCGTGCGACCGTGTGCGGAGAGACACATATCCAAATGTCCGTCTCGACAAGCTATATAACATACTAAAAGATGGGACCGTGTCGACCTTTGTGGGAGGAGCTATCGCACTTTAAAGGGTTAGGGTTAGGGTTAGGGTTAGGCAATGGGGGTTCGCAAGATTACCGGTAATCTTACCGATAAGACCCAGGAGCCTCTGAACGTCCAGGACACAAGTATGAGACATCTAAAATTCCGTAATGGCGACCCGATTCGGAATCTGTTGTCCTCATTGATTTCTGAGCTTCCTAGCGGCAACAGCGCCACCATTTGTCTGCCATTGAAATTGCACAAAAAAATTCAAAAAAAAAAAAACTTTTGCCTACGTACTAAGTAGGCCACTGCGAATCTTTTTCCCTCTTGAGAGTTTTGTCTAAAATGTCCAGAAGGGGGCGCAAAGCGAACCCGGAAGTGTTTTGACACTAAGAATGTGTTTTTGGTTGAAATGCTAAACTTAAAATTGAGTACCAGAAGCGAGCCACATATCATCGCGTTCGTCTTATCGATGGCTACGCGTGGACGTGACTAACTTTTATTTCTGACCTTTGTGGGAGGAGCTATCGCACTTTAAAGGCTAACCCTAGGGTTAGGAACCGTGCGACCGTGTGCGGAGAGACACATATCCAAATGTCCGTCTCGACAAGCTATATAACATACTAAAAGATGGGACCGTGTCGACCTTTGTGGGAGGAGCTATCGCACTTTAAAGGCTAACCCTAGGGTTAGGAACCGTGCGACCGTGTGCGGAGAGACACATATCCAAATGTCCGTCTCGACAAGCTATATAACATACTAAAAGATGGGACCGTGTCGACCTTTGTGGGAGGAGCTATCGCACTTTAAAGGCTAACCCTAGGGTTAGGAACCGTGCGACCGTGTGCGGAGAGACACATATCCAAATGTCCGTCTCGACAAGCTATATAACATACTAAAAGATGGGACCGTGTCGACCTTTGTGGGAGGAGCTATCGCACTTTAAAGGGTTAGGGTTAGGGTTAGGGTTAGGCAATGGGGGTTCGCAAGATTACCGGTAATCTTACCGATAAGACCCAGGAGCCTCTGAACGTCCAGGACACAAGTATGAGACATCTAAAATTCCGTAATGGCGACCCGATTCGGAATCTGTTGTCCTCATTGATTTCTGAGCTTCCTAGCGGCAACAGCGCCACCATTTGTCTGCCATTGAAATTGCACAAAAAAATTCAAAAAAAAAAAAACTTTTGCCTACGTACTAAGTAGGCCACTGCGAATCTTTTTCCCTCTTGAGAGTTTTGTCTAAAATGTCCAGAAGGGGGCGCAAAGCGAACCCGGAAGTGTTTTGACACTAAGAATGTGTTTTTGGTTGAAATGCTAAACTTAAAATTGAGTACCAGAAGCGAGCCACATATCATCGCGTTCGTCTTATCGATGGCTACGCGTGGACGTGACTAACTTTTATTTCTGACCTTTGTGGGAGGAGCTATCGCACTTTAAAGGGTTAGGGTTAGGGTTAGGGTTAGGCAATGGGGGTTCGCAAGATTACCGGTAATCTTACCGATAAGACCCAGGAGCCTCTGAACGTCCAGGACACAAGTATGAGACATCTAAAATTCCGTAATGGCGACCCGATTCGGAATCTGTTGTCCTCATTGATTTCTGAGCTTCCTAGCGGCAACAGCGCCACCATTGTCTGCCATTGAAATTGCACAAAAAAATTCAAAAAAAAAAAAACTTTTGCCTACGTACTAAGTAGGCCACTGCGAATCTTTTTCCCTCTTGAGAGTTTTGTCTAAAATGTCCAGAAGGGGGCGCAAAGCGAACCCGGAAGTGTTTTGACACTAAGAATGTGTTTTTGGGTTGAAATGCTAAACTTAAAATTGAGTACCAGAAGCGAGCCACATATCATCGCGTTCGTCTTATCGATGGCTACGCGTGGACGTGACTAACTTTTATTTCTGACCTTTGTGGGAGGAGCTATCGCACTTTAAAGGGTTAGGGTTAGGGTTAGGGTTAGGCAATGGGGGTTCGCAAGGATTACCGGTAATCTTTACCGATAAGACCCAGGAGCCTCTGAACGTCCCAGGACACAAGTATGAGACATCTAAAATTCCGTAATGGCGACCCCGATTCGGAATCTGTTTGTCCTCATTGATTTCTTGAGCTTCCTAGCGGCAACAGCGCCACCATTTGTCTGCCATTGAAATTGCACAAAAAAATTCAAAAAAAAAAAAACTTTTTGCCTACGTACTAAGTAGGCCACTGCGAATCTTTTTCCCTCTTGAGAGTTTTGTCTAAAATGTCCAGAAGGGGGCGCAAAGCGAACCCGGAAGTGTTTTGACACTAAGAATGTGTTTTTGGTTTGAAATGCTAAACTTAAAATTGAGTACCAGAAGCGAGCCACATATCATCGCGTTCGTCTTATCGATGGGCTACGCGTGGGACGTGACTAACTTTTATTTCTGACCTTTGTGGGGAGGAGCTATCGCACTTTAAAGGCTAACCCTAGGGTTAGGAACCGTGCGACCGTGTGCGGAGAGACACATATCCAAATGTCCGTCTCGACAAGCTATATAACCATACTAAAAGATGGGACCGTGTCGACCTTTGTGGGAGGAGCTATCGCACTTTTAAACGGCTAACCCTAGGGTTAGGAACCCGTATGCGACCGTGTGCGGAGAGACACATATCCAAATGTCCGTCTCGACAAGCTATATAACATACTAAAAGATGGGACCGTGTCGACCTTTGTGGGAGGAGCTATCGCACTTTAAAGGCTAACCCTAGGGTTAGGAACCGTTGCGACCGTGTGCGGAGAGACACATATCCAAATGTCCGTCTCGACAAGCTATATAACATACTAAAAGATGGGACCGTGTCGACTTTGTGGGAGGAGCTATCGCACTTTAAAGGGTTAGGGTTAGGGTTAGGGTTAGGCAATGGGGGTTCGCAAGATTACCGGTAATCTTAACCGATAAGACCCAGGAGCCTCTGAACGTCCAGGACACAAGTATGAGACATCTAAAATTCCGTAATGGCGACCCGATTCGGAATCTGTTGTCCTCATTGATTTCTGAGCTTCCTAGCGGCAACAGCGCCACCATTTGTCTGCCATTGAAATTGCACAAAAAAATTCAAAAAAAAAAAAAACTTTTTGCCTACGTACTAAGTAGGCCACTGCGAATCTTTTTCCCTCTTGAGAGTTTTGTCTAAAATGTCCAGAAGGGGGGCGCAAAGCGAACCCGGAAGTGTTTTGACACTAAGAATGTGTTTTTGGTTGAAATGCTAAACTTAAAATTGAGTACCAGAAGCGAGCCACATATCATCGCGTTCGTCTTATCGATGGCTACGCGTGGACGGTGACTAACTTTTATTTCTGACCTTTGTGGGAGGAGCTATCGCACTTTAAAGGCTAACCCTAGGGTTAGGAACCGTAGCGACCGTGTGCGGAGGAGACACATATCCAAATGTCCGTCTCGACAAGCTATATAACATACTAAAAGATGGGACCGTGTCGACCTTTGTGGGAGGAGCTATCGCACTTTAAAGGCTAACCCTAGGGTTAGGAACCGTAGCGACCGTGTGCGGAGAGACACATATCCAAATGTCCGTCTCGACAAGCTATATAACATACTAAAAGATGGGACCGTGTCGACCTTTGTGGGAGGAGCTATCGCACTTTAAAGGCTAACCCTAGGTTAGGAACCGTGCGACCGTGTGCGGAGAGACACATATCCAAATGTCCGTCTCTGACAAGCTATATAACATACTAAAAGATGGGGACCAGTGTCGACCTTTGTGGGAGGAGCTATCGCACTTTAAAGGCTAACCCTAGGGTTAGGAACCGTGCGACCGTGTGCGGAGAGAACACATATCCAAATGTCCGTCATCGACAAGCTATATAACATACTAAAAGATGGGACGTGTCGACCTTTGTGGGAGGAGCTATCGCACTTTAAAGGCTAACCCTAGGTTAGGAACCGTGCGACCGTGTGCGGAGAGACACATATCCAAATGTCCGTCTCGACAAGCTATATAACATACTAAAAGATGGGACCGTGTCGACCTTTGTGGGAGGAGCTATCGCACTTTAAAGGGGTTAGGGTTAGGGTTAGGGTTAGGCAATGGGGGTTCGCAAGATTACCGGTAATCTTACCGATAAGACCCAGGAGCCTTCTGAACGTCCAGGACACAAGTATGAGACATCTAAAATTCCGTAATGGCGACCCGATTCGGAATCTGTTGTCCTCATTGATTTCTGAGCTTCCTAGCGGCAACAGCGCCACCATTTGTCTGCCATTGAAATTGACAAAATTCAATAAAATTCAAAAAAAAAAAACTTTGCCTACGTACTAAGTAGGCCCACTGCGAATCTTTTTCCCTCTTGAGAGTTTTGTCTAAAATGTCCAGAAGGGGGCGCCAAAGCGAACCCGGAAGTGTTTTGACACTAAGAATGTTGTTTTTGGTTGAAATGCTAAACTTAAAATTGAGTACCAGAAAGCGAGCCACATATCATCGCGTTCGTCTTATCGATGGCTACGCTGTGAACGTGACTAACTTTTATTTCTGACCCTTTTGTGGGAGGAGCTATCGCACTTTAAAGGCTAACCCTAGGGTTAGGAACCGTGCGACCGTGTGCGGAGAGACACATATCCAAATGTCCGTCTCGACAAGCTATATAACATACTAATAGATGGGACCGTGTCGACCTTTGTGGAGGAGCTATCGCACTTTAAAGGCTAACCCTAGGGTTAGGAACCGTGCGACCGTGTGCGGAGAGACACATATCAAATGTCCGTCTCGACAAGCTAATATAACATACTAAAGATGGGACCGTGTCGACCTTTGTGGGAGGAGCTATCGCACTTTAAAGGCTAACCCTAGGGTTAGGAACCGTGCGACCGTGTGCGGAGAGACACATATCCAAATGTCCGTCTCGACAAGCTATATAACATACTAATAGATGGGACCGTGTCGACCTTTGAGGGAGGAGCTATCGCACTTTAAAGGGTTAGGGGTTAGGGTTAGGGTTAGGCAATGGGGGTTCGCAAGATTACCGGTAATCATTACCGATAAGACCCAGGAGCCTCTGAACGTCAGGACAACAAGTATGAGACATCTAAAATTCCGTAATGGCGACCCGATTCGATCTGTTGTCCTCATTGATTTCTGAGCTTCCTAGCGGCAACAGCGCCACCATTTGTCTGCCATTGAAATTGCACAAAAAAATTCAAAAAAAAAAAAACTTTTGCCTACGTACTAAGTAGGCCACTGCGATCTTTTTCCCCTCTTGAGAGTTTTGTCTAAAATGTCCCAGAAGGGGGGCGCAAAGCGAACCCGGAAGTGTTTTGACACTAAGAATGTGTTTTTGGTTGAAATGCTAAACTTAAAATTGAGTACCAAGAAGCGAGCCACATATCATCGCGTTCGTCTTATCGATGGCTACAGCGTGAACGTGACTAACTTTGTATTTCTGACCTTTGTGGGAGGAGCTATCGCACTTTAAAGGCTAACCCTAGGGTTAGGAACCGTGCGACCGTGTGCGGAGAGACACATATCCAAAATGTCCGTCTCGACAAGCTATATAACATACTAAAAGATGGGACCGATCGTGTCGACCTTTGTGGGAGGAGCTATCGCACTTTAAAGGCTAACCCTAGGGTTAGGAACCGTGCGACCAGATGTGCGGAGAGACACATATCCAAATGTCCGTCTCGACAAGCTATATAACATACTAAAAGATGGGACCCGGTGTCGACCTTTGTGGGAGGAGCTATCGCACTTTAAAGGCTAACACTAGGGTTAGGAACCGTGCGACCGTGTGCGGAGAGACACATATCCAAATGTCCGTCTCGACAAGCTAATAACATACTAAAAGATGGGACCGTGTCGACCTTTGTGGGAGGAGCTATCGCACTTTAAAGGGTTAGGGTTAGGGTTAGGTTAGGCAATGGGGGGTTCGCAAGGATTACCGGTAATCTTACCGATAAGACCCAGGAGCCTCTGAACGTCCAGGACACAAGTATGAGACATCTAAAATTCCGTAATGGCGACCGATTCGGAATCTGTTGTCCTCATTGATTTCTGAGCTTCCTAGCGGCAACAGCGCCACCATTTGTCTGCCATTGAAATTGCACAAAAAAATTAAAAAAAAAAAAAACTTTTGGCCTACGTACTAAGTAGGCCACTGCGAATCTTTTTCCTCTTGAGAGTTTGCTAAATGTCCAGAAGGGGGCGCAAAGCCGAACCCGGAAGTGTTTTGACACTAAGAATGTGGTTTTTGGTTGAAATGCTAAACTTAAAATTGAGTACCAAGAAGCGAGCCACATATCATCGCCGTTCGTCTTATCGATGGCTACGCGTGGACGTGACTAACTTTTATTTCTGACCTTTGTGGGAGGAGCTATCGCACTTTTAAAGGCTAACCCTAGGGTTAGGAACCGTGCGGACCGATGGTGCGGAGAGACACATATCCAAATGTCCGTCTCGACAAGCTATATAACATACTAAAAGATGGGACCGTGTCGACCTTTGTGGGAGGAGCTATCGCACTTTAAGGGTTAGGGTAGGGTCTAGGGTTAGGCAATGGGGGTTCGCAAGATTACCGGTAATCTTACCGATAAGACCCAGGAGCCTCTGAACGTCCAGGACACAAGTATGAGACATCTAAAATTCCGTAATGGCGACCCGATTCGGAATCTGTTGTCCTCATTGATTTCTAGAGCTTCCTAGCGGCAACAGCGCCACCATTTGTCTGCCATTGAAATTGCACAAAAAAATTCAAAAAAAAAAAAACTTTTGCCTACGTACTAAGTAGGCCACTGCGAATCTTTTCCCTCTTGAGAGTTTTGTCAAAATGTCCAGAGGGGGCGCAAAGCGAACCCGGAAGTGTTTTGACACTAAGAAGTGTTTTTGGTTGAAATGCTAAACATAAAATTGAGTACCAGAAGCGAGCCACATATCATCGCGTTCGTCTTATCGATGGCTACGCGTGGACGTGACTAACTTTTATTTCTGACCTTTTGTGGGAGGAGCTATCGCACTTTAAAGGCTAACCCTAGGGTTAGGAACCGTGCGACCGAGTGCGGAGAGACACATATCCAAATGTCCGTCTCGACAAGCTATATAACATACTAAAAGATGGGACCGTGTCGACCTTTGTGGGAGGAGCTATCGCACTTTAAAGGCTAACCCTAGGGTTAGGAACCGTGCGACCGTGTGCGGAGAGACACATATCCAAATGTCCGTCTCGACAAGCTATATAACATACTAAAAAGATGGGACCGTGTCGACCTTTGTGGGAGGAGCTATCGCACTTTAAAGGCTAACCCTAGGGTTAGGAACCGTGCGACCGTGTGGCGGAGAGACACATATCCAAATGTCCGTCTCGACAAGCTATATAACATACTAAAAGATGGGACCGTGTCGACCTTTGTGGGAGGAGCTATCGCACTTTAAAGGGTTAGGGTTAGGGTTAGGGTTAGGCAATGGGGGTTCGCAAGATTACCGGTAATCTTACCGATAAGACCCAGGAGCCTCTGAACGTCCAGGACACAAGTATGAGACCATCTAAAATTCCGTAATGGCGACCCGATTCGGAATCTGTTTGTCCTCATTGATTTCTGAGCTTCCTAGCGGCAACAGCGCCACCATTTGTCTGCCATTGAAATTGCACAAAAAAATTCAAAAAAAAAAAAACTTTTGCCTACGTACTAAGTAGGCCACTGCGAATCTTTTTCCCTCTTGAGAGTTTTGTCTAAATGTCAGAGGGGGGCGCAAAGCGAACCCGGAAGTGTTTTGACACTAAGAATGTGTTTTTGGTTGAAATGCTAAACTTAAAATTGAGTACCAGAAGCGAGCCACATATCATCGCGTTCGTCTTATCGATGGCTACGCGTGGACGTGACTAACTTTTATTTCTGACCTTTGTGGAGGAGCTATCGCACTTTAAAGGCTAACCCTAGGGTTAGGAACCGTGCGACCGTGTGCGGAGAGACACATATCCAAATGTCCGTCTCGACAAGCTATATAACATACTAAAAGATGGGACCGTGTCGACCTTTCGTGGGAGGAGCTATCGCACTTTAAAGGGTTAGGGTTAGGGTTAGGGTTAGGCAATGGGGGTTCGCAAGATTACCGGTAATCTTACCGATAAGACCAGGAGCCTCTGAACGTCCCAGGACACAAGTATGAGACATCTAAAATTCCCGTAATGGCGACCCGATTCGGAATCTGTTGTCCTCATTGATTTCTGAGCTTCCTAGCGGCAACAGCGCCACCCTTTTGTCTGCCATTGAAATTGCACAAAAAAATTCAAAAAAAAAAAACTTTTGCCTACGTACTAAGTAGTCCACTGCGAATCTTTTTCCCTCTTGAGAGTTTGTCTAAAATGTCCAGAAGGGGCGCAAAGCGAACCCGGAAGTGTTTTGACACTAAGAATGTGTTTTTGGTTGAAATGCTAAACTTAAAATTGAGTACAGAAGCGAGCCACATATCATCGCGTTCGTCTTATCGATGGCTACGCGTGGACGTGACTAACTTTTATTTCTGACCTTTGTGGGAGGAGCTATCGCACTTTAAAGGCTAACCCTAGGGTTAGGAACCGTGGCGACCGTGTGCGGAGAGACACATATCCAAATGTCCGTCTCGACAAGCTATATAACATACTAAAAGATGGGACCGTGTCGACCTTTGTGGGAGGAGCTATCGCACTTTAAAGGCTAACCCTAGGGTTAGGAACCGTGCGACCGTGTGCGGAGAGGACACATATCCAAATGTCCGTCTCGACAAGCTATATAACATACTAAAAGATGGGACCGTGTCGACCTTTGTGGGAGGAGCTATCGCACTTTAAAGGCTAACCCTAGGGTTAGGAAACCGTGCGACCGTGTGCGGAGAGACACATATCCAAATGTCCGTCTCGACAAGCTATATAACATACTAAAAGATGGGACCGTGTCGACCTTTGTGGAGGAGCTATCGCACTTTAAAGGGTTAGGTTAGGGTTAGGGTTAGGCAATGGGGGTTCGCAAGATTACCGGTAATCTTACCGATAAGACCCAGGAGCCTCTGAACGTCCAGGACACAAGTATGAGACATCTAAAATTCCGTAATGGCGACCCGATTCGGAATCTGTTGTCCTCATTGATTTCTGAGCTTCCTAGCGGCAACAGCGCCACCATTTGTCTGCCATTGAAATTGCACAAAAAAATTCAAAAAAAAAAAAACTTTTGCCTACGTACTAAGTAGGCCACTGCGAATCTTTTTCCTCTTGAGAGTTTTGTCTAAAATGTCCAGAAGGGGGCGCAAAGCGAACCCGGAAGTGTTTTGACACTAAGAATGTGTTTTTGGTTGAAATGCTAAACTTAAAATTGAGTACCAGAAAGCGAGCCACATATCATCGCGTTCGTCTTATCGATGGCTACGCGTGGACGTGACTAACTTTTATTTCTGACCTTTGTGGGAGGAGCTATCGCACTTTAAAAGGCTAACCCTAGGGTTAGGAACCGTGCGACCGTGTGCGGAGAGACACATATCCAAATGTCCGTCTCGACAAGCTATATAACATACTAAAAGATGGGACCAGTGTCGACCTTTGTGGAGGAGCTATCGCACTTTAAAGGCTAACCCTAGGGGTTAGGAACCGTGCGACCGTGTGCGGAGAGACACATATCCAAATGTCCGTCTCGACAAGCTATATAACATACTAAAAGATGGGACCGTGTCGACCTTTGTGGGAGGAGCTATCGCACTTTAAAGGCTAACCCTAGGGTTAGGAACCGTGCGACCGTGTGCGGAGAGACACATATCCAAATGTCCGTCTCGGACAAGCTATATAACATACTAAAAGATGGGACCGTGTCGACCTTTGTGGAGGAGCTATCGCACTTTAAAGGCTAACCCTAGGGTTAGGAACCGTGCGACCGTGTGCGGAGAGACACATATCCAAATGTCCGTCTCGACAAGCTATATAACATACTAAAAGATGGGACCGTGTCGACCTTTGTGGGAGGAGCTATCGACACTTTAAAGGCTAACCCTAGGGTTAGGAACCGTGCGGACCGTGTGCGGAGAGACACATATCCAATATGTCCGTCTCGACAAGCTATATAACATACTAAAAGATGGGCCACCGTGTCGACCTTTGTGGGAGGAGCTATCGCACTTTAAGGGTTAGGGTTAGGGTTAGGGTTAGGCAATGGGGGTTCGCAGATTACCGGTAATCTTACCGATAAGACCCAGGAGCCTCTGAACGTCCAGGACACAAGTATGAGACATCTAAAATTCCGTAATGGCGACCCGATTCGAATCTGTTGTCCTCATTGATTTCTGAGCTTCCTAGCGGCAACAGCGCCACCATTTGTCTGCCATTGAAATTGGCACAAAAAAATTCAAAAAAAAAAAAACTTTTGCCTACGTACTAAGTAGGCCACTGCGAATCTTTTCCCTCTTGAGAGTTTTGTCTAAAATGTCCAGAAGGGGGCGCAAAGCGAACCCGGAAGTGTTTTTGACACTAAGAATGTGTTTTTGGTTGAAATGCTAAACTTAAAAATGAGTACCAGAAGCGAGCCACATATCATCGCGTTCGTCTTATCGATGGCTACGCGTGGACGTGACTAACTTTTATTTCTGACCTTTGTGGGAGGAGCTATCGCACTTTAAAGGCTAACCCTAGGGTTAGGAACCGTGCGAACGTGTGCGGAGAGACACATATCCAAATGTCCGTCTCGACAAGCTATATAACATACTAAAAGATGGGACCGTGTCGACCTTTGTGGGAGGAGCTATCGCACTTTAAAGGCTAACCCTAGGGTTAGGAACCGTGCGACCGTGTGCGGAGAGACACATATCCAAATGTCCGTCTCGACAAGCTATATAACATACTAAAAGATGGGACAGTGTCGACCTTTGTGGGAGGAGCTATCGCACTTTAAAGGCTAACCCTAGGGTTAGGAACCGTGCGACCGTGTGCGGAGAGACACATATCCAAATGTCCGTCTCGACAAGCTATATAACATACTAAAAGATGGGACCGTGTCGACCTTTGTGGGAGGAGCTATCGCACTTTAAAGGCTAACCCTAGGGTTAGGAACCGTGCGACCGTGTGCGGAGAGACACATATCCAAATGTCCGTCTCGACAAGCTATATAACATACTAAAAGATGGGACCGTGTCGACCTTTGTGGGAGGAGCTATCGCACTTTAAAGGCTAACCCTAGGGTTAGGAACCGTGCGACCGTGTGCGGAGAGACACATATCCAAATGTCCGTCTCGACAAGCTATATAACATACTAAAAGATGGGACCGTGTCGACCTTTGTGGGAGGAGCTATCGCACTTTAAAGGGTTAGGGTTAGGGTTTAGGGTTAGGCAATGGGGGTTCGCAAGATTACCGGTAATCTTACCGATAATGACCCAGGAGCCTCTGAACGTCCAGGACACAAGTATGAGGACATCTAAAATTCCGTAATGGCGACCCGATTCGGAATCTGTTGTCCTCATTGATTTCTGAGCTTCCTAGCGGCAACAGCGCCACCATTTGTCTGCCATTGAAATTGCACAAAAAAATTCAAAAAAAAAAAAACTTTTGCCTACGTACTAAGTAGGCCACTGCGAATCTTTTTCCCTCTTGAGAGTTTTGTCTAAAATGTCCAGAAGGGGGCGCAAAGCGAACCCGGGAAGTGTTTTGACACTAAGAATGTGTTTTTGGTTGAAATGCTAAACTTAAAATTGAGTACCAGAAGCGAGCCACATATCATCGCGTTCGTCTTATCGATGGCTACGCGTGGACGTGACTAACTTTTATTTCCTGACCTTTGTGGGAGGAGCTTATCGCACTTTAAAGGCTAACCCTAGGGTTAGGAACCGTGCGACCGTGTGCGGAGAGACACATATCCAAATGTCCGTCTCGACAAGCTATATAACATACTAAAAGATGGGACCGTGTCGACCTTTGTGGGAGGAGCTATCGCACTTTAAAAGGCTAACCCTAGGGTTAGGAACCGTGCGACCGTGTGCGGAGAGACACATATCCAAATGTCCGTCTCGACAAGCTATATAACATACTAAAAGATGGGACCGTGTCGACCTTTGTGGGAGGAGCTATCGCACTTTAAAGGCTAACCCTAGGGTTAGGAACCGTGCGACCGTGTGCGGAGAGACACATATCCAAATGTCCGTCTCGACAAGCTATATAACATACTAAAAGATGGGACCGTGTCGACCTTTGTGGGAGGAGCTATCGCACTTTAAAGGGTTAGGGTTAGGGTTAGGGTTAGGCAATGGGGGTTCGCAAGATTACCGGTAATCTTACCGATAAGACCCAGGAGCCTCTGAACGTCCAGGACACAAGTATGAGACATCTAAATTCCGTAATGGCGACCCGATTCGGAATCTGTTGTCCTCATTGATTTTCTGAGCTTCCTAGCGGCAACAGCGCCACCATTTGTCTGCCATTGAAATTGCACAAAAAAATTCAAAAAAAAAAAAACCTTTTGCCAACGTACTAAGTAGGCCACTGCGAAATCTTTTTCCCTCTTGAGAGTTTTGTCTAAAATGTCCAGAAGGGGGGCGCAAAGCGAACCCGGAAGTGTTTTGACACTAAGAATGTGTTTTTGGTTGAAATGCTAAACTTAAAATTGAGTACCAGAAGCGAGCCCACATATCATCGCGTTCGTCTTATCGATGGCTTACGCGTGGACGTGACTAACTTTTATTTCTGACCTTTGTGGGAGGAGCTATCGCACTTTAAAGGCTAACCCTAGGGTTAGGAACCGTGCGACCGTGTGCGGAGAGACACATATCCAAATGTCCGTCTCGACAAGCTATATAACATACTAAAAGATGGGACCGTGTCGACCTTTGTGGGAGGAGCTATCGCACTTTAAAGGCTAACCCTAGGGTTAGGAACCGTGCGACCGTGTGCGGAGAGACACATATCCAAATGTCCGTCTCGACAAGCTATATAACATACTAAAAGATGGACCGTGTCGACCTTTTTGGGAGGAGCTATCGCACTTTAAAGGCTAACCCTAGGGTTAGGAACCGTGCGACCGTGTGCGGAGAGACACATATCCAAATGTCCGTCTCGACAAGCTATATAACATACTAAAAGATGGGACCGTGTTCGACCTTTGTGGGAGGAGCTATCGCACTTTAAAGGCTAACCCTAGGGTTAGGAACCGTGCGACCGTGTGCGGAGAGACACATATCCAAATGTCCGTCTCGACAAGCTATATAACATACTAAAAGATGGGACCGTGTCGACCTTTGTGGGAGGAGCTATCGCACTTTAAAGGCTAACCCTAGGGTTAGGAACCGTGCGACCGTGTGCGGAGAGACACATATCCAAATGGTCCGTCTCGACAAGCTATATAACATACTAAAAGATGGGACCGTGTCGACCTTTGTGGGAGGAGCTATCGCACTTTAAAGGCTAACCCTAGGGTTAGGAACCGTGCGACCGTGTGCGGAGAGACACATATCCAAATGTCCGTCTCGACAAGCCCCTATATAACATACTAAAAGATGGGACCGTGTCGACCTTTGTGGGAGGAGCTATCGCACTTTAAGGGCTAACCCTAGGGGTTAGGAACCGTGCGACCGTGTGCGGAGAGACACATATCCAAATGTCCGTCTCGACAAGCTATATAACATACTAAAAGATGGGACCGTGTCGACCTTTGTGGGAGGAGCTATCGCACTTTAAAGGCTAACCCTAGGGTTAGGAACCGTGCGTCCCGTGTGCGGCAGAGACACATATCCAAATGTCCGTCTCGACAAGCTATATAACATACTAAAGATGGGACCGTGTCGACCTTTGTGGAGGAGCTATCGCACTTTTAAAGGCTAACCCTAGGTTAGGAACCGTGCGACCGTGTGCGGAGAGACACATATCCAAATGTCCGTCTCGACAAGCTAATATAACATACTAAAGATGGGACCGTGTCGACCTTTGTGGGAGGAGCTATCGCACTTTAAAGGCTAACCCTAGGGTTAGGAACCGTGCGACCGTGTGCGGAGAGACACATATCCAAATGTCGTCTCGACAAGCTATATAACATACTAAAAGATTGGGACCGTGTCGACCTTTGTGGGAGGAGCTATCGCACTTTAAAGGCTAACCCTAGGGTTAGGAACCGTGCGACCGTGTGCGGAGAGACACATATCCAAATGTCCCGTCTCGACAAGCTATATAACATACTAAAAGATGGGACCGTGTCGACCTTTGTGGGAGGAGCTATCGCACTTAAAGGCTAACCTAGGGTTAGGAACCGTGCGACCGTGTGCGGAGAGACACATATCCAAATGTCCGTCTCGACAAGCTATATAACATACTGAAAAGATGGGACCGTGTCGACCTTTGTGGGAGGAGCTATCGCACTTTAAAGGCTAACCCTAGGGTTAGGAACCGTGCGACCGTGTGCGGAGAGACACATATCCAAATGTCCGTCTCGACAAGCTATATAACATACTAAAAGATGGGACCGTGTCGACCTTTGTGGGAGGAGCTATCGCACTTTAAAGGCTAACCCTAGGGTTAGGAACCGTGCGGACCGTGTGCGGAGAGACACATATCCAAATGTCCGTCTCGACAAGCTATATAACATACTAAAAGATGGGACCGTGGTCGACCTTTGTGGGAGGAGCTATCGCACTTTAAAGGGTTAGGGTTAGGGTTAGGGTTAGGCAATGGGGGTTCGCAAGATTACCCGGTAATCTTACCGATAAGACCCAGGAGCCTCTGAACGTCCAGGACACAAGTATGAGACATCTAAAATTCCGTAATGGCGACCCGATTCGGAATCTGTTGTCCTCATTGATTTCTGAGCTTCCTAGCGGCAACAGCGCCACCATTTGTCTGCCATTGAAATTGCACAAAAAAATTCAAAAAAAAAAAAAACTTTTGCCTACGTACTAAGTAGGCCACTGCCGAATCTTTTTTCCCTCTTGAGAGTTTTGTCTAAAATGTCCAGAAGGGGGCGCAAAGCGAACCCGGAAGTGTTTTGACACTAAGAATGTGTTTTTGGTTGAAATGCTAAACTTAAAATTGAGTACCAGAAGCGAGCCACATATCATCGCGTTCGTCTTATCGATGGCTACGCGTGGACGTGACTAACTTTTATTTCTGACCTTTGTGGGAGGAGCTAACGCACTTTAAAGGCTAACCCTAGGGTTAGGAACCGTGCGACCGTGTGCGGAGAGACACATATCCAAATGTCCGTCTCGACAAGCTATATAACATACTAAAAGATGGGACCGTGTCGACCTTTGTGGGAGGAGCTATCGCACTTTAAAGGCTAACCCTAGGGTTAGGAACCGTGCGACCGTGTGCGGAGAGACACATATCCAAATGTCCGTCTCGACAAGCTATATAACATACTAAAAGATGGGGACCGTGTCGACCTTTGTGGGAGGAGCTATCGCACTTTAAAGGCTAACCCTAGGGTTAGGAACCGTGCGACCGTGTGCGGAGAGACACATATCCAAATGTCCGTCTCGACAAGCTATATAACATACTAAAGATGGGAACCAGTGTCGACCTTTGTGGAGGAGCTATCGCACTTTAAAGGCTAACCCCTAGGGTTAGGAACCGTGCGACCGTTGTGCGGAGAGACACATATCCAAATGTCCGTCTCGACAAGCTATATAACATACTAAAAGATGGGACCGTGTCGACCTTTGTGGGAGGAGCTATCGCACTTTAAAGGCTAACCCTAGGGTTAGGAACCGTGCGACCGTGTGCGGAGAGACACATATCCAAATGTCCGTCTCGACAAGCTATATAACATACTAAAAGATGGGACCGTGTCGACCTTTGTGGGAGGAGCTATCCGCACTCTTAAAGGCTAACCCTAGGGTTAGGAACCGTGCGACCGTGTGCGGAGAGACACATATCCAAATGTCCGTCTCGACAAGCTATATAACATACTAAAAGATGGGACCCGTGTCGACCTTTGTGGGAGGAGCTATCGCACTTTAAAGGGTTAGGGTTAGGGTTAGGGTTAGGCAATGGGGGTTCGCAAGATTACCGGTAATCTACCGATAAGACCCAGGAGCCTCTGAACGTCCAGGACACAAGTATGAGACATCTAAAATTCCGTAATGGCGACCCGATTCGGAATCTGTTGTCCTCATTGATTTCTGAGCTTCCTAGCGGCAACAGCGCCACCATTTGTCTGCCATTGAAATTGCACAAAAAAATTCAAAAAAAAAAAAACTTTTGCCTACGTACTAAGTAGGCCACTGCGAATCTTTTTCCCTCTTGAGAGTTTTGTCTAAAATGTCCAGAAGGGGGCGCAAAGCGAACCCGGAAGTGTTTTGACACTAAGAATGTGTTTTTGGTTGAAATGCTAAACTTAAAATTGAGTACCAGAAGCGAGCCACATATCATCGCGTTCGTCTTATCGATGGCTACGCGTGGACGTGACTAACTTTTATTTCTGACCTTTGTGGGAGGAGCTATCGCACTTTAAAGGCTAACCCTAGGGTTAGGAACCGTGCGACCGTGTGCGGAGAGACACATATCCAAATGTCCGTCTCGACAAGCTATATAACATACTAAAAGATGGGACCGTGTCGACCTTTGTGGGAGGAGCTATCGCACTTTAAAGGCTAACCCTAGGGTTAGGAACCGTGCGACCGTGTGCGGAGAGACACATATCCAAATGTCCGTCTCGACAAGCTATATAACATACTAAAAGATGGGACCGTGTCGACCTTTGTGGGAGGAGCTATCGCACTTTAAAGGCTAACCCTAGGGTTAGGAACCGTGCGACCGTGTGCGGAGAGACACATATCCAAATGTCCGTCTCGACAAGCTATATAACATACTAAAAGATGGGACCGTGTCGACCTTTGTGGGAGGAGCTATCGCACTTTAAAGGGTTAGGGTTAGGGTTAGGGTTAGGCAATGGGGGTTCGCAAGATTACCGGTAATCTTACCGATAAGACCCAGGAGCCTCTGAACGTCCAGGACACAAGTATGAGACATCTAAAATTCCGTAATGGCGACCCGATTCGGAATCTGTTGTCCTCATTGATTTCTGAGCTTCCTAGCGGCAACAGCGCCACCATTTGTCTGCCATTAAAAATTGCACAAAAAAATTCAAAAAAAAAAAAACCTTTGCCTACGTACTAAGTAGGCCCACTGCGAATCTTTTTCCCTCTTGAGAGTTTTGTCTAAAATGTCCAGAAGGGGGCGCAACAGCGAACCCGGAAGTGTTTTGACACTTGTGTTATTTTCAAGATTTAGGGTTAGGTAATGGGGGTTCTACCGATAAGACTCAGGAGCCTCTGAGAGTCCAAAACACAAGTATGAGACATCAAAAATTCCGTAATGGCGACCCGATTCGGAATCTGTTGTCCTCATTGATTTCTGAGCTTCCTAGCGGCAACAGCGCCACCATTTGTCTGCCATTGAAATTGCACAAAAAAATTCAAAAAAAAAAAAACTTTTGCCTACGTACTAAGTAGGCCACTGCGAATCTTTTTCCCTCTTGAGAGTTTTGTCTAAAATGTCCAGAAGGGGGCGCAAAGCGAACCCGGAAGTGTTTTGACACTAAGAATGTGTTTTTGGTTGAAATGCTAAACTTAAAATTGAGTACCAGAAGCGAGCCACATATCATCGCGTTCGTCTTATCGATGGCTACGCGTGGACGTGACTAACTTTTATTTCTGACCTTTGTGGGAGGAGCTATCGCACTTTAAAGGCTAACCCTAGGGTTAGGAACCGTGCGACCGTGTGCGGAGAGACACATATCCAAATGTCCGTCTCGACAAGCTATATAACATACTAAAAGATGGGGACCGTGTCGACCTTTGTGGGAGGAGCTATCGCACTTTAAAGGCTAACCCTAGGGTTAGAACCGTGCGACCTGTGTGCGGAGAGACACATATCCAAATGTCCGTCTCGACAAGCTATATAACATACTAAAAGATGGGACCGTGTCGACCTTTGTGGGAGGAGCTATCGCACTTTAAAAGGCTAACCTAGGGTTAGGAACCGTGCGACCGTGTGCGGAGAGACACATATCCAAATGTCCGTCTCGACAAGCTATATAACATACTAAAAGATGGGACCGTGTCGACCTTTGTGGGAGGAGCTATCGCACTTTAAAGGTTAGGGTTAGGGTTAGGGTTAGGCAATGGGGGTTCGCAAGATTACCGGTAATCTTACCGATAAGACCCAGGAGCCTCTGAACGTCCAGGACACAAGTATGAGACATCTAAAATTCCGTAATGGCGACCCGATTCGGAATCTGTTGTCCTCATTGATTTCTGAGCTTCCTAGCGGCAACAGCGCCACCATTTGTCTGCCATTGAAATTGCACAAAAAAATTCAAAAAAAAAAAAACTTTTGCCTACGTACTAAGTAGGCCACTGCGAATCTTTTTCCTCTTGAGAGTTTTGTCTAAAATGTCCAGAAGGGGGCGCAAAGCGAACCCGGAAGTGTTTTGACACTAAGAATGTGTTTTTGGTTGAAATGCTAAACTTAAAATTGAGTACCAGAAGCGAGCCACATATCATCGCGTTCGTCTTATCGATGGCTACGCGTGGACGTGACTAACTTTTATTTCTGACCTTTGTGGGAGGAGCTATCGCACTTTAAAGGCTAACCCTAGGGTTAGGAACCGTGCGACCGTGTGCGGAGAGACACATATCCAAATGTCCGTCTCGACAAGCTATATAACATACTAAAAGATGGGACCGTGTCGACCTTTGTGGGAGGAGCTATCGCACTTTAAAGGCTAACCCTAGGGTTAGGAACCGTGCGAACCGTGTGCGGAGAGGACACATATCCAAATGTCCGTCTCGACAAGCTATATAACATACTAAAAGATGGGACCGTGTCGACCTTTGTGGGAGGAGCTATCGCACTTTAAAGGCTAACCCTAGGGTTAGGAACCGTGCGACCGTGTGCGGAGAGACACATATCCTAATGTCCGTCTCGACAAGCTATATAACATACTAAAAGATGGGACCGTGTCGACCTTTGTGGGAGGAGCTATCGCACTTTAAAGGGTTAGGGTTAGGGTTAGGGGTTAGGCAATGGGGGTTCGCAAGATTACCGGTAATCTTACCGATAAGACCCAGGAGCCTCTGAACGTCCAGGACACAAGTATGAGACATCTAAAATTCCGTAATGGCGACCCGATTCGGAATCTGTTGTCCTCATTGATTTCTGAGCTTCCTAGCGGCAACAGCGCCACCATTTGTCTGCCATTAAAATTGCACAAAAAAATTCAAAAAAAAAAAAACCTTTGCCTACGTACTAAGTAGGCCACTGCGAATCTTTTTCCCTCTTGAGAGTTTTGTCTAAAATGTCCAGAAGGGGGCGCAACAGCGAACCCGGAAGTGTTTTGACACTTGTGTTATTTTCAAGATTTAGGGGTAAGGTAATGGGGGTTCTACCGATAAGACTCAGGAGCCTCTGAGAGTCCAAAACACAAGTATGAGACATCAAAATTCCGTATGGCGACCCGATTCGGAATCTGTTGTCCTCATTGATCTTCTGAGCTTCCTAGCGGCAACAGCGCCACATTTGTCTGCCATTGAAATTGCACAAAAATTCAAAAAAAAAAAAACTTTTGCCTACGTACTAAGTAGGCCACTGCGAATCTTTTTCCTCTTGAGAGTTTTGTCTAAAATGTCCAGAAGGGGGCGCAAAGCGAACCCGGAAGTGTTTTGACACTAAGAATGTGTTTTTGGTTGAAATGCTAAACTTAAAATTGAGTACCAGAAGCGAGCCACATATCATCGCGTTCGTCTAACGATGCTACGCTGTGGACGTGACTAACTTTTATTTCTGACCTTTGTGGGAGGAGCTATCGCACTTTAAAGGCTAACCCTAGGGGTTAGGAACCGTGCGACCGTGTGCGGAGAGACACATATCCAAATGTCCGTCTCGACAAGCTATATAACATACTAAAAGATGGGACCGTGTCGACCTTTGTGGGAGGAGCTATCGCACTTTAAAGGCTAACCCTAGGGTTAGGAACCGTGCGACCGTGTGCGGAGAGACACATATCCAAATGTCCGTCTCGACAAGCTATATAACATACTAAAAGATGGGGACCGTGTCGACCTTTGTGGGAGGAGCTATCGCACTTTAAAGGCTAACCCTAGGGTTAGGAACCGTGCGACCGTGTGCGGAGAGACACATATCCAAATGTCCGTCTCGACAAGCTATATAACATACTAAAAGATGGGACCGTGTCGACCTTTGTGGGAGGAGCTATCGCACTTTAAAGGGTTAGGGTTAGGGTTAGGGTTAGGCAATGGGGGTTCGCAAGATTACCGGTAATCTTACCGATAAGACCCAGGAGCCTCTGAACGTCCAGGACACAAGTATGAGACATCTAAAATTCCGTAATGGCGAACCCGATTCGGAATCTGTTGTCCTCATTGATTTCTGAGCTTCCTAGCGGCAACAGCGCCACCATTTGTCTGCCATTGAAATTGCACAAAAAAATTCAAAAAAAAAAAAAACTTTTGCCTACGTACTAAGTAGGCCACTGCGAATCTTTTTCCCTCTTGAGAGTTTTGTCTAAAATGTCCAGAAGGGGGGCGCAAAGCGAACCCGGAAGTGTTTTTGACACTAAGAATGTGTTTTTGGTTGAAATGCTAAACTTAAAATTGAGTACCAGAAGCGAGCCACATGACATATCATCGCGTTCGTCTTATCGATGGCTACGCGTGGACGTGACTAACTTTTATTTCTGACCTTTGTGGGGAGGAGCTATCGCACTTTAAAGGCTAACCCTAGGTTAGGAACCGTGCGACCGTGTGCGGAGAGACACATATCCAAATGTCCGTCTCGACAAGCTATATAACATACTAAAAGATGGGACCGTGTCGACCTTTGTGGGAGGAGCTATCGCACTTTAAAGGCTAACCCTAGGGTTAGGAACCGTGCGACCGTGTGCGGAGAGACACATATCCAAATGTCCGTCTCGACAAGCTATATAACATACTAAAAGATGGGACCGTGTCGACCCTTTGTGGGAGGAGCTATCGCACTTTAAAGGCTAACCCTAGGGTTAGGAACCGTGCGACCGTGTGCGGAGAGACACATATCCAAATGTCCGTCTCGACAAGCTATATAACATACTAAAAGATGGGACCGTGTCGACCTTTGTGGGAGGAGCTATCGCACTTTAAAGGGTTAGGGTTAGGGTTAGGGTTAGGCAATGGGGGTTCGCAAGATTACCGGTAATCTTACCGATAAGACCCAGGAGCCTCTGACGTCCAGGACACAAGTATGAGACATCTAAAATTCCGTAATGGCGACCCGATTCGGAATCTGTTGTCCTCATTGATTTCTGAGCTTCCCTAGCGGCAACAGCGCCACCATTTGTCTGCCATTAAAATTGCACAAAAAAAATTCAAAAAAAAAAAAACCTTTGCCTACGTACTAAGTAGGCCACTGCGAATCTTTTTCCCTCTTGAGAGTTTTGTCTAAAATGTCCAGAAGGGGGCGCAACAGCGAACC
>NW_027665927.1:0-1000 GCF_963924005.1 Protomyctophum bolini
AGACATTCTATATTATGTGAAAAGTCTGCCTGCATGTGCTATTAACCTATTTTGGATTAAAAAAAAATATGAATGCAGCTGGAAATGTTAACATTTGATAGACTCTGGCAGCTTTGATTGCGTCTGACATGTGAGTCATATTGTAGGTACAGTATATACAGTACATCTACTCCACCCCCAGGGGGGCCTCCGAGCTACGACTGACCGCCAGACGTCATTCAAACCTCTCTCTCTCTCTCTGTCTCTCTCTCTCACTCACTCGCTGCCCTAACTCTCTCCCACGATGTTAAAGTTACACCTATTTCCTGTTAATAACCTTCATGGTAAAATGTGCAGCATTGGGAGGTAAAGTAATTGTGGGGAGTAACGGTGCTGCGAGCGATATTGAACAGTCAAAACTATGTGTCAACACTACGCCTGTATCAACAGAACAATCACGTCATAGGTATAAAAGGGGGCCTCATTTGGTCATCAGAATAAAGGCGCTAGATCGAGTGCCAAGCAGATGGGAAGATTTTACTCTGAAAAGGCTTCCGACTTCGTCACTCCCCAAAACCTTCCGTTCTTATACCTCACGCTGCATGGTACACCTAAAAGTCTCTCTGAAGCGTTAATATTCCAAACGAGATGCTTCGTGAAGTCAGAGAAAAGACAGACAGAACATTGTCCTTTTGCCCTAGATTTTAGAGTTGTGAGCCATTTAATTCTAATCGGTCTGCAACAAGGACGTGAACGGCAGGCAGTGTGCATTCATTCGCCAAAACACAAGGAGTACTGTACGCTGCAGAAGGAACAAGGACGTGTGTGGGCGTCCATTATTTGTTTGGTTTGGCCTACAGTACCAAACAAATAATCGACACCCACACAACGTCCTTGTGTTTCATTCCCTATACTTCTCCTACTCAAAACATTCAGTACCTCTCTCACATGCACACACACACACACACACACACACACCATCAGTGTCTAGCTACATGAACGTGTCCATGTCTCGCCAGTC
>NW_027665926.1:0-76000 GCF_963924005.1 Protomyctophum bolini
GAGCGTCTGACATTTTCAGAATCTGATCTCAGGTCAGAATGGGTTAATCAGACCAGTGTGTGTCCAGTGGAAACCTCGTGTGAATCTGATCTCAGGTCAGAATGGGTTAAGTCAAGGCGAGTTCTACAACACAAATGTGTGCTGGATTATTTGTCTACCTAAATAGCTTCAGGTTGTATTTTTACTCCTCAACAGGAAGACTGCGTGACGATGACTCACCACCACCTGGTGAGCGGGAAGTGGAACGATGACGCCTGTACCGAGGAGAGGAGCTTTGTGTGTTCCAGGAAGAAATGTCAGTGCTCACTGTTTTACAGCTTCACTCTGGGCTAATCTGACTGGCCAATATCCAGTGGTGTCAAATAAGTAGTCAAATGTTTTCCTCGAGTAACGGTATCAATACTGCAATGCAATCTGTTAGTTGTAAGTAAAGTAAAAGTCTCGAATTCAAAATGTACTTTACAGTACAAAAGGTGGTATCGAAATGTACTTTAAAGTACCAAAAGCAGAAAGTACTCTCGTGTGTGCCGAATCTGGGTTGTACATGGTTTGTTGCACTCCCTCTGGTGTTGTGGGTGTGGACTTCGTTTACATTAAGGAAGTATTTAGACAGTTACATGGGTATCTTGGTGGTGTATCGAATCTTGTGGACTAGACCCATTGCAAGATGCTGTACTCTGTCGTCGACCCTAAGCCATCCCAGCCTGTCAAAGTGGGCAGGGGTGAGGTTGGTTCGGGGGGTGAGGCCAAGTAGGAGCCCGGCATATTTTTTTTTTGGAGGTCTGGAGCCTTGTTTTAAGGGCCTTTGAGGTGCTGTGGTACCACGAGGTGGATGCATAGTCAAAGAAACCTTGTACGAGGGCTCCTGTTAAGGTCTTCTGGGTGTTTTTGTTGACCAGTGAGGAGATCCTGTAAAGGAATCTTGTTCTTTGATTGACTTTTTTGATTACGTTGGTGGCCATTTTATCACCGGAAAGATTGGCCTCCAGGATGGAACCTACTACAGAGCAGAGCGGCAACGTATCATTGCCGCTTGAATAAATACATACCGGTACATATGCCTACAAGGCTAAAGATAGTCTACCGAGTCTAAGAGTTCCATTACATCTCCACTGTAACGCACTATCCTGAACAGTCTTGCAGAAAACGGCGAGTTTTGAGAAAACAGACTTGACAGGTTTACTTCTGTGAAGCATTTATTTCTGTGAAGCATTTATTTCATATTTACATGTCGATTTCAGCTCTGACACTTATTTCAGACATGCTCTAGTATGTGAGGAGTCAGCCTGTGCTATTAACTCATTTTGCGGGCTGACAAAAAGTTCTACTCGGGTGAAAAGCTGGGATGTGCATGATGGCAGGCTCAGTGAAATCTGGTCACATATGAATATAAACTTTTAATTTCTTCCTGGCTTTTAGGCTTCATAAAAAACATGTTGCACAACAAGGCAGATGTGACTAATTATAGCCCTAGAATGTCTGTTACATACATTGCATTATTTCACATACCAGAGCCATATAGATCAATGCTGTAGACTTGCGTTTGCAGCGGCAGCATGGCGGTGTAAATGTGGTCGGCGCTCCGTGTGTACTCTCTCAATAAATGTATATAGATATGAAAGTTGACCATATCTGACTCCCAAGTCTTTGAAATAAAGACTTGGGAGTCCGATATGGTCCTCAACTTTCATATCCATGTGAAGTCATTATCATAAAATGTTTGTTTAGTCAAATATCTCCACTTTTTCACAAGCTGCACCTGGACGGTTTTCTCTCCGGGCAAAGGCACTCGGAATGACATCTAGACTTAATTTATCCAAAATTCCTTTGACCGTCGCAAACGTCGTCAGGGAAACGCAAGTTTGGGGCACAATAGGCAGGTGGTGTGATTAATTACCCAGCACCTATCGCAAGCACCTGCCGATTGTGTGCTTCCCTGGTCAATTTGTGTTGGGTGTGGTCAGAGGAAGATTTGGTGAATTAATTCTGTACCCCCTTTGCCCGGAGTGAAAGGTGTCCGTGTGAATGCGGTGGAAAGGTCGAGATATTTGACTAAATACACGTTTTGTGCCAGAACTTTCACATGGATGTGAACCTAGAGGACAATATCTCACTCCACGTCCCCCTCCCGGCCTACATGCCCTCGGTCCAGACGGGCTTCACGGAGCTCAGCCCGGAGCAGATGGAGAGACTGCAGCAGGAGATCAGAACCATCAAGAGCAGCCACAGGAGCGACCGCGTGAGTTGACTCTTTAACCCATTCTGACCTGAGATCAGATTCTAAAAATGTCTGTTTGAAAATGACAGTTTTCTGAAAAAAGCCATGTTTCTATGTCAGTCGTCAGTCATTTTTCAAAAATAGCAGACCTACAAGCTATGAGCTTGTAGATCTGCTATTTTTCAATAGCTAAAGCACAACATAATGCGAACCCCTTTTGGTGTTTTAAAAGCATTATGTTATACTTGAGCTGTTGGAAAAATAGCAGATCTACAAGGTCATAGCGCGGCACCGAGTGCCGCGCTATGAGCTTGTAGGTCTGCTATTTTTTTTAAATCGTGAAAATGCGGCACAAATCTTTAAATATATATTCTTTCGAAGTCGGGCCTAAATGGGTTAAAACCCATTTTGCGATTCTACAAAATGTCTTCTAAGATATTCTAGATATTAAAATTATAATTGTCAGGCCTGGGCCGTGGCTCAGCGGTCCAGGCACCTTGGCTGGTATAATCCAGTCTGGCAGTGTGGCCGCGGGTTCGACTCCCGATCCCGACGGCCTTTACTGCATGTCACCCCCCCCATCTCTCTCCCCATTTCCTGTCAGCCTACTGTCTGTCCCTCCATAAAATATATAAAATAAAGGAGAAAGCCACAAAAAAAATGTAATTGGTAATGAATTTTGCACATCTTTTTCACGATTAAAAAAGTAATAGCCAGCCCTGTGTGATGTCTGTGCTCAGACAAGAGGCAAAAAATAAACCCTATTTTTATGTTCTACTTTGTGAGCGCGTGTGTGTGTGTGTGTGTGTGTGTGTGTGTGTGTGTGTGTGTGTGTGTGCCTGTGCGCGTGTGCGTGCGTTGCAAGGTCTCCAGGACAGTGGGTGACTCCAGTGTCCAGTGGATCAGGCCTGCTGCTCAGCCAGTCTCATCTGACCTCAGCCCTGCTGACCACCAGACCCTCGCTCAGCAAGGCTGACTGGACCTCGTACAGCAACCTGTGAGTACAACAAAAAACAACACATGTATTTCAAGGACTTCCATAACTCTGAGAATGTGCAAAGTAAAACAGTGGCCTATACAATTTGGCGGCGCATACATACACACACACACACACACACACGCACACACGCACCTACCAACCTCGCACCCTCACACACCTCCGCCCCTTAGCGACACCTGCATCACAGGCCACCGTTCTCACTGTTACCCCACTGGCATGCTTCCTCTAGCTACCGCAGCAACACAACAAACAGTGGCCTATACAATTTGGCGGCGCATACATACACACACACACACACACACACACACACACACACACACACACACACACACACGACACACCTACCGCCGCAACACAACAACAGTGGCATACAGTACACAGCATGCAGCGCAACACACTTTCTTTCACGGATTTCGCAACGCACGCGTGCGTGGGTCACACACTGACGGAGCCGTGGGTCACACACGTTGCCTTCCGAAGTTCCGCCAGGTACCAGCCCAGGTAAATAATTCCTTCCAGGCAGCTATACTTTTGCAGTTATTTGCAGTTATTACTGCAAATAACTGATTAAATCAAGTCAATAGTCAATACACAACTCCACTGCCTTACATACTGCTCTGTACTTCCCAGACCATCCCTGCAGCCAGTAACGTGTGTAGTTTGTGTACCTGCCCAACACGCTATCTTCACATCCTCTACACCACTGCGACTGATGGATACCACAATGGATACTACAACACCATCCTCAGACAAAAAAGGTACACATTTATTTACTCTGTCTGTGTGTTTCCTTCAATCCACATTATGTCTGTGTCATAGCCAACGTGTGCTGTCCTTTACATAGTATGCCGTACGATATGGGCTCTAGCCCATGGTCCAAAATGATGAGAAACGAGGATAACCTTTTTTTTAAAAAAAAAAAAAAACATGGGCTATAAGCCATCGTTTTTTTCATTTTTTCATTTTTGTCAAATCCTCAAAAATGATGAAAAACGGCGTGCTATAGTATGCCGTACGATATGGGCTATAGCCCATGGTCCAAAATTATGAGAAACGAGGATAACCTTTTTTTTTCAAAATTTCAAAAAACATGGGCTATAACCCATCGTTTTTTTCATTTGTTTCAAATCCTCAAAAATGATGAAAAACGGCGTCCTATAGTATGCCCTACGATATGGGCTACAGCCCATGGTCCAAAATGATGAGAAACGAGGATAACTTTTTTTTCCAAAATTTCAAAAAACATGGGCTATAACCCATCGTTATTTTTCATTTTGTCATTTTTTTTCAAAGCCTCAAAAATGATGAAAAACGGCGTGCTATAGTATGCCGTACGATATGGGCTATAGCCCATGGTCCAAAATGATGAGAAACGAGGATGAAAAAAACGATGGGTTATAGCCCATGTTTTTTGAAATTTTGAAAAAATAATTTAGCCTCGTTTCTCATCATTTTGGACCGTGGGCTATAGCCCATATCGTACGGCATACTATAGCGCGCCGTTTTTCATCATTTTTGAAGATTTGAAAAAATGACGAAATGACAAAAACGATGGGTTATAGCCCATGTTTTTTGAAATTTTGAAAAAATAATTTAGCCTCGTTTCTCATCATTTTGGACCGTGGGCTATAGCCCATATCGTACGGCATACTATAGCGCGCCGTTTTTCATCATTTTTGAAGATTTGAAAAAAATGACGAAATGACAAAAACGATGGGTTATAGCCCATGTTTTTTGAAATTTTGAAAAAATAATTTAGCCTCGTTTCTCATCATTTTGGACCGTGGGCTATAGCCCATATCGTACGGCATACTATAGCGCGCCGTTTTTCATCATTTTTGAAGATTTGAAAAAAATGACGAAATGACAAAAACGATGGGTTATAGCCCATGTTTTTTGAAATTTTGAAAAAATAATTTAGCCTCGTTTCTCATCATTTTGGACCGTGGGCTATAGCCCATATCGTACGGCATACTATAGCGCGCCGTTTTTCATCATTTTTGAAGATTTGAAAAAAATGACGAAATGACAAAAACGATGGGTTATAGCCCATGTTTTTTGAAATTTTGAAAAAATAATTTAGCCTCGTTTCTCATCATTTTGGACCGTGGGCTATAGCCCATATCGTACGGCATACTATAGCGCGCCGTTTTTCATCATTTTTGAAGATTTGAAAAAAATGACGAAATGACAAAAACGATGGGTTATAGCCCATGTTTTTTGAAATTTTGAAAAAATAATTTAGCCTCGTTTCTCATCATTTTGGACCGTGGGCTATAGCCCATATCGTACGGCATACTATAGCGCGCCGTTTTTCATCATTTTTGAAGATTTGAAAAAAATGACGAAATGACAAAAACGATGGGTTATAGCCCATGTTTTTTGAAATTTTGAAAAAATAATTTAGCCTCGTTTCTCATCATTTTGGACCGTGGGCTATAGCCCATATCGTACGGCATACTATAGCGCGCCGTTTTTCATCATTTTTGAAGATTTGAAAAAAATGACGAAATGACAAAAACGATGGGTTATAGCCCATGTTTTTTGAAATTTTGAAAAAATAATTTAGCCTCGTTTCTCATCATTTTGGACCGTGGGCTATAGCCCATATCGTACGGCATACTATAGCGTGCCGTTTTTCATCATTTTTGAAGATTTGAAAAAAATGACGAAATGACAAAAACGATGGGTTATAGCCCATGTTTTTTGAAATTTTGAAAAAATAATTTAGCCTCGTTTCTCATCATTTTGGACCGTGGGCTATAGCCCATATCGTACGGCATACTATAGCGCGCCGTTTTTCATCATTTTTGAAGATTTGAAAAAAATGACGAAATGACAAAAACGATGGGTTATAGCCCATGTTTTTTGAAATTTTGAAAAAATAATTTAGCCTCGTTTCTCATCATTTTGGACCGTGGGCTATAGCCCATATCGTACGGCATACTATAGCGCGCCGTTTTTCATCATTTTTGAAGATTTGAAAAAAATGACGAAATGACAAAAACGATGGGTTATAGCCCATGTTTTTTGAAATTTTGAAAAAATAATTTAGCCTCGTTTCTCATCATTTTGGACCGTGGGCTATAGCCCATATCGTACGGCATACTATAGCGCGCCGTTTTTCATCATTTTTGAAGATTTGAAAAAAATGACGAAATGACAAAAACGATGGGTTATAGCCCATGTTTTTTGAAATTTTGAAAAAATAATTTAGCCTCGTTTCTCATCATTTTGGACCGTGGGCTATAGCCCATATCGTACGGCATACTATAGCGCGCCGTTTTTCATCATTTTTGAAGATTTGAAAAAAATGACGAAATGACAAAAACGATGGGTTATAGCCCATGTTTTTTGAAATTTTGAAAAAATAATTTAGCCTCGTTTCTCATCATTTTGGACCGTGGGCTATAGCCCATATCGTACGGCATACTATAGCGCGCCGTTTTTCATCATTTTTGAAGATTTGAAAAAAATGACGAAATGACAAAAACGATGGGTTATAGCCCATGTTTTTTGAAATTTTGAAAAAATAATTTAGCCTCGTTTCTCATCATTTTGGACCGTGGGCTATAGCCCATATCGTACGGCATACTATAGCGCGCCGTTTTTCATCATTTTTGAAGATTTGAAAAAAATGACGAAATGACAAAAACGATGGGTTATAGCCCATGTTTTTTGAAATTTTGAAAAAATAATTTAGCCTCGTTTCTCATCATTTTGGACCGTGGGCTATAGCCCATATCGTACGGCATACTATAGCGCGCCGTTTTTCATCATTTTTGAAGATTTGAAAAAAATGACGAAATGACAAAAACGATGGGTTATAGCCCATGTTTTTTGAAATTTTGAAAAAATAATTTAGCCTCGTTTCTCATCATTTTGGACCGTGGGCTATAGCCCATATCGTACGGCATACTATAGCGCGCCGTTTTTCATCATTTTTGAAGATTTGAAAAAAATGACGAAATGACAAAAACGATGGGTTATAGCCCATGTTTTTTGAAATTTTGAAAAAATAATTTAGCCTCGTTTCTCATCATTTTGGACCGTGGGCTATAGCCCATATCGTACGGCATACTATAGCGCGCCGTTTTTCATCATTTTTGAAGATTTGAAAAAAATGACGAAATGACAAAAACGATGGGTTATAGCCCATGTTTTTTGAAATTTTGAAAAAATAATTTAGCCTCGTTTCTCATCATTTTGGACCGTGGGCTATAGCCCATATCGTACGGCATACTATAGCGCGCCGTTTTTCATCATTTTTGAAGATTTGAAAAAAATGACGAAATGACAAAAACGATGGGTTATAGCCCATGTTTTTTGAAATTTTGAAAAAATAATTTAGCCTCGTTTCTCATCATTTTGGACCGTGGGCTATAGCCCATATCGTACGGCATACTATAGCGCGCCGTTTTTCATCATTTTTGAAGATTTGAAAAAAATGACGAAATGACAAAAACGATGGGTTATAGCCCATGTTTTTTGAAATTTTGAAAAAATAATTTAGCCTCGTTTCTCATCATTTTGGACCGTGGGCTATAGCCCATATCGTACGGCATACTATAGCGCGCCGTTTTTCATCATTTTTGAAGATTTGAAAAAAATGACGAAATGACAAAAACGATGGGTTATAGCCCATGTTTTTTGAAATTTTGAAAAAATAATTTAGCCTCGTTTCTCATCATTTTGGACCGTGGGCTATAGCCCATATCGTACGGCATACTATAGCGCGCCGTTTTTCATCATTTTTGAAGATTTGAAAAAAATGACGAAATGACAAAAACGATGGGTTATAGCCC
Source organism: Protomyctophum bolini (assembly GCF_963924005.1). Lineage (NCBI taxonomy): Eukaryota > Metazoa > Chordata > Actinopteri > Myctophiformes > Myctophidae > Protomyctophum > Protomyctophum bolini. Next base: position 8,024 of record NW_027665926.1, read on the forward strand.
ATGTTTTTTGAAATTTTGAAAAAATAATTTAGCCTCGTTTCTCATCATTTTGGACCGTGGGCTATAGCCCATATCGTACGGCATACTATAGCGCGCCGTTTTTCATCATTTTTGAAGATTTGAAAAAAATGACGAAATGACAAAAACGATGGGTTATAGCCCATGTTTTTTGAAATTTTGAAAAAATAATTTAGCCTCGTTTCTCATCATTTTGGACCGTGGGCTATAGCCCATATCGTACGGCATACTATAGCGCGCCGTTTTTCATCATTTTTGAAGATTTGAAAAAAATGACGAAATGACAAAAACGATGGGTTATAGCCCATGTTTTTTGAAATTTTGAAAAAATAATTTAGCCTCGTTTCTCATCATTTTGGACCGTGGGCTATAGCCCATATCGTACGGCATACTATAGCGCGCCGTTTTTCATCATTTTTGAAGATTTGAAAAAAATGACGAAATGACAAAAACGATGGGTTATAGCCCATGTTTTTTGAAATTTTGAAAAAATAATTTAGCCTCGTTTCTCATCATTTTGGACCGTGGGCTATAGCCCATATCGTACGGCATACTATAGCGCGCCGTTTTTCATCATTTTTGAAGATTTGAAAAAAATGACGAAATGACAAAAACGATGGGTTATAGCCCATGTTTTTTGAAATTTTGAAAAAATAATTTAGCCTCGTTTCTCATCATTTTGGACCGTGGGCTATAGCCCATATCGTACGGCATACTATAGCGCGCCGTTTTTCATCATTTTTGAAGATTTGAAAAAAATGACGAAATGACAAAAACGATGGGTTATAGCCCATGTTTTTTGAAATTTTGAAAAAATAATTTAGCCTCGTTTCTCATCATTTTGGACCGTGGGCTATAGCCCATATCGTACGGCATACTATAGCGCGCCGTTTTTCATCATTTTTGAAGATTTGAAAAAAATGACGAAATGACAAAAACGATGGGTTATAGCCCATGTTTTTTGAAATTTTGAAAAAATAATTTAGCCTCGTTTCTCATCATTTTGGACCGTGGGCTATAGCCCATATCGTACGGCATACTATAGCGCGCCGTTTTTCATCATTTTTGAAGATTTGAAAAAAATGACGAAATGACAAAAACGATGGGTTATAGCCCATGTTTTTTGAAATTTTGAAAAAATAATTTAGCCTCGTTTCTCATCATTTTGGACCGTGGGCTATAGCCCATATCGTACGGCATACTATAGCGCGCCGTTTTTCATCATTTTTGAAGATTTGAAAAAAATGACGAAATGACAAAAACGATGGGTTATAGCCCATGTTTTTTGAAATTTTGAAAAAATAATTTAGCCTCGTTTCTCATCATTTTGGACCGTGGGCTATAGCCCATATCGTACGGCATACTATAGCGCGCCGTTTTTCATCATTTTTGAAGATTTGAAAAATGACGAAATGACAAAAACGATGGGTTATAGCCCATGTTTTTTGAAATTTTTAAAAAATAATTTAGCCCTCGTTTCTCATCATTTTGGACCGTGGGCTATAGCCCATATCGTACGGCATACTATAGCGCGCCGTTTTTCATCATTTTTGAAGATTTGAAAAAAATGACGAAATGACAAAAACGATGGGTTATAGCCCATGTTTTTTGAAATTTTGAAAAAATAATTTAGCCTCGTTTCTCATCATTTTGGACCGTGGGCTATAGCCCATATCGTACGGCATACTATAGCGCGCCGTTTTTCATCTTTTTTGAAGATTTGAAAAAAATGACGAAATGACAAAAACGATGGGTTATAGCCCATGTTTTTTGAAATTTTGAAAAAATAATTTAGCCTCGTTTCTCATCATTTTGGACCGTGGGCTATAGCCCATATCGTACGGCATACTATAGCGCGCCGTTTTTCATAATTTTTGAAGATTTGAAAAAAATGACGAAATGACAAAAACGATGGGTTATAGCCCATGTTTTTTGAAATTTTGAAAAAATAATTTAGCCTCGTTTCTCATCATTTTGTGACCGTGGGCTATAGCCCATATCGTACGGCATACTATAGCGCTGCCGTTTTTCATCATTTTTGAAGATTTGAAAAAAATGACGAAATGACAAAAACGATGGGTTATAGCCCATGTTTTTTGAAATTTTGAAAAAATAATTTAGCCTCGTTTCTCATCATTTTGGACCGTGGGCTATAGCCCATATCGTACGGCATACTATAGCGCGCCGTTTTTCATCATTTTTGAAGATTGAAAAAAATGACGAAATGACAAAAACGATGGGTTATAGCCCATGTTTTTTGAAATTTTGAAAAAATAATTTAGCCTCGTTTCTCATCATTTTGGACCGTGGGCTATAGCCCATATCGTACGGCATACTATAGCGCGCCGTTTTTCATCATTTTTTGAAGATTTGAAAAAAATGACGAAATGACAAAAACGATGGGTTATAGCCCATGTTTTTTGAAATTTTGAAAAAAATAATTTAGCCTCGTTTCTCATCATTTTGGACCGTGGGCTATAGCCCATATCGTACGGCATACTATAGCGCGCCGTTTTTCATCATTTTTGAAGATTTGAAAAAAATGACGAAATGACAAAAACGATGGGTTATAGCCCATGTTTTTTGAAATTTTGAAAAAATAATTTAGCCTCGTTTCTCATCATTTTGGACCGTGGGCTATAGCCCATATCGTACGGCATACTATAGCGCGCCGTTTTTCATCATTTTTGAAGATTTGAAAAAAATGACGAAATGACAAAAACGATGGGTTATAGCCCATGTTTTTTGAAATTTTGAAAAAATAATTTAGCCTCGTTTCTCATCATTTTGGACCGTGGGCTATAGCCCATATCGTACGGCATACTATAGCGCGCCGTTTTTCATCATTTTTGAAGATTTGAAAAAAATGACGAAATGACAAAAACGATGGGTTATAGCCCATGTTTTTTGAAATTTTGAAAAAATAATTTAGCCTCGTTTCTCATCATTTTGGACCGTGGGCTATAGCCCATATCGTACGGCATACTATAGCGCGCCGTTTTTCATCATTTTTGAAGATTTGAAAAAAATGACGAAATGACAAAAACGATGGGTTATAGCCCATGTTTTTTGAAATTTTGAAAAAATAATTTAGCCTCGTTTCTCATCATTTTGGACCGTGGGCTATAGCCCATATCGTACGGCATACTATAGCGCGCCGTTTTTCATCATTTTGAAGATTTGAAAAAAAATGACAAAATTGACAAAAACGATGGGTTATAGCCCATGTTTTTTGAAATTTGAAAAAATAATTTAGCCTCGTTCTCATCATTTTGGACCGTGGGCTATAGCCCATATCGTACGGCATACTATAGCGCGCCGTTTTTCATCATTTTTGAAGATTTGAAAAAAATGACGAAATGACAAAAACGATGGGTTATAGCCCATGTTTTTTGAAATTTTGAAAAAATAATTTAGCCTCGTTTCTCATCATTTTGGACCGTGGGCTATAGCCCATATCGTACGGCATACTATAGCGCGCCGTTTTTCATCATTTTTGAAGATTTGAAAAAAATGACGAAATGACAAAAACGATGGGTTATAGCCCCATGTTTTTGAAATTTTGAAAAAATAATTTAGCCTCGTTTCTCATCATTTTGGACCGTGGGCTATAGCCCATATCGTACGGCATACTATAGCGCGCCGTTTTTCATCATTTTTGAAGATTTGAAAAAAATGACGAAATGACAAAAACGATGGGTTATAGCCCATGTTTTTTGAAATTTTGAAAAAATAATTTAGCCTCGTTTCTCATCATTTTGGACCGTGGGCTATAGCCCATATCGTACGGCATACTATAGCGCGCCGTTTTTCATCATTTTTGAAGATTTGAAAAAAATGACGAAATGACAAAAACGATGGGTTATAGCCCATGTTTTTTGAAATTTTGAAAAAATAATTTAGCCTCGTTTCTCATCATTTTGGACCGTGGGCTATAGCCCATATCGTACGGCATACTATAGCGCGCCGTTTTTCATCATTTTTGAAGATTTGAAAAAAAATGACGAAATGACAAAAACGATGGGTTATAGCCCATGTTTTTTGAAATTTTGAAAAAATAATTTAGCCTCGTTTCTCATCATTTTGGACCGTGGGCTATAGCCCATATCGTACGGCATACTATAGCGCGCCGTTTTTCATCATTTTTGAAGATTTGAAAAAAATGACGAAATGACAAAAACGATGGGTTATAGCCCATGTTTTTTGAAATTTTGAAAAAATAATTTAGCCTCGTTTCTCATCATTTTGGACCGTGGGCTATAGCCCATATCGTACGGCATACTATAGCGCGCCGTTTTTCATCATTTTTGAAGATTTGAAAAAAATGACGAAATGACAAAAACGATGGGTTATAGCCCATGTTTTTTGAAATTTTGAAAAAATAATTTAGCCTCGTTTCTCATCATTTTGGACCGTGGGCTATAGCCCATATCGTACGGCATACTATAGCGCGCCGTTTTTCATCATTTTTGAAGATTTGAAAAAAATGACGAAATGACAAAAACGATGGGTTATAGCCCATGTTTTTTGAAATTTTGAAAAAATAATTTAGCCTCGTTTCTCATCATTTTGGACCGTGGGCTATAGCCCCATATCGTACGGCATACTATAGCGCGCCGTTTTTCATCATTTTTGAAGATTTGAAAAAAATGACGAAATGACAAAAACGATGGGTTATAGCCCATGTTTTTTGAAATTTTGAAAAAATAATTTAGCCTCGTTTCTCATCATTTTGGACCGTGGGCTATAGCCCATATCGTACGGCATACTATAGCGCGCCGTTTTTCATCATTTTTGAAGATTTGAAAAAAATGACGAAATGACAAAACGATGGGTTATAGCCCATGTTTTTTGAAATTTGAAAAAATAATTTAGCCTCGTTTCTCATCATTTTGGACCGTGGGCTATAGCCCATATCGTACGGCATACTATAGCGCGCCGTTTTTCATCATTTTTGAAGATTTGAAAAAAATGACGAAATGACAAAAACGATGGGTTATAGCCATGTTTTTTGAAATTTTGAAAAAATAATTTAGCCTCGTTTCTCATCATTTTGGACCGTGGGCTATAGCCCATATCGTACGGCATACTATAGCGCGCCGTTTTTCATCATTTTTGAAGATTTGAAAAAAATGACAAAATGACAAAAACGATGGGTTATAGCCCATGTTTTTTGAAATTTTGAAAAAATAATTTAGCCTCGTTTCTCATCATTTTGGACCGTGGGCTATAGCCCATATCGTACGGCATACTATAGCGCGCCGTTTTTCATCATTTTTGAAGATTTGAAAAAAATGACGAAATGACAAAAACGATGGGTTATAGCCCATGTTTTTTGAAATTTTGAAAAATAATTTAGCCTCGTTTCTCATCATTTTGGACCGTGGGCTATAGCCCATATCGTACGGCATACTATAGCGTGCCGTTTTTCATCATTTTTGAAGATTTGAAAAAAATGACGAAATGACAAAAACGATGGGTTATAGCCCATGTTTTTTGAAATTTTGAAAAAATAATTTAGCCTCGTTTCTCATCATTTTGGACCGTGGGCTATAGCCCATATCGTACGGCATACTATAGCGTGCCGTTTTTCATCATTTTTGAAGATTTGAAAAAAATGACGAAATGACAAAAACGATGGGTTATAGCCCATGTTTTTTGAAATTTTGAAAAAATAATTTAGCCTCGTTTCTCATCATTTTGGACCGTGGGCTATAGCCAATATCGTACGGCATACTATAGCGCGCCGTTTTTCATCTTTTTTGAAGATTTGAAAAAAATGACGAAATGACAAAAACGATGGGTTATAGCCCATGTTTTTTGAAATTTTGAAAAAATAATTTAGCCTCGTTTCTCATCATTTTGGACCGTGGGCTATAGCCCATATCGTACGGCATACTATAGCGCGCCGTTTTTCATCTTTTTTGAAGATTTGAAAAAAATGACGAAATTACAAAAACGATGGGTTATAGCCCATGTTTTTTGAAATTTGAAAAAATAATTTAGCCTCGTTTCTCATCATTTTGGACCGTGGGCTATAGCCCATATCGTACGGCATACTATAGCGCGCCGTTTTTCATCATTTTTGAAGATTTGAAAAAAATGACGAAATGACAAAAACGATGGGTTATAGCCCATGTTTTTTGAAATTTTTAAAAATAATTTAGCCTCGTTTCTCATCATTTTGGACCGTGGGCTATAGCCCATATCGTACGGCATACTATAGCGCGCCGTTTTTCATCATTTTTGAAGATTTGAAAAAAATGACGAAATGACAAAAACGATGGGTTATAGCCCATGTTTTTTGAAATTTGAAAAAATAATTTAGCCTCATTTCTCATCATTTTGGACCGTGGGCTATAGCCCATATCGTACGGCATACTATAGCGCGCCGTTTTTCATCTTTTTTGAAGATTTGAAAAAAATGACGAAATGACAAAAACGATGGGTTATAGCCCATGTTTTTTGAAATTTTGAAAAAATAATTTAGCCTCGTTTCTCATCATTTTGGACCGTGGGCTATAGCCCATATCGTACGGCATACTATAGCGCGCCGTTTTTCATAATTTTTGAAGATTTGAAAAAAATGACGAAATGACAAAAACGATGGGTTATAGCCCATGTTTTTTGAAATTTTGAAAAAATAATTTAGCCTCGTTTCTCATCATTTTGGACCGTGGGCTATAGCCCATATCGTACGGCATACTATAGCGCGCCGTTTTTCATCATTTTTGAAGATTTGAAAAAAATGACGAAATGACAAAAACGATGGGTTATAGCCCATGTTTTTTGAAATTTTGAAAAAATAATTTAGCCTCGTTTCTCATCATTTTGGACCGTGGGCTATAGCCCATATCGTACGGCATACTATAGCGCGCCGTTTTTCATCATTTTTGAAGATTTGAAAAAAATGACGAAATGACAAAAACGATGGGTTATAGCCCATGTTTTTTGAAATTTTGAAAAAATAATTTAGCCTCGTTTCTCATCATTTTGGACCGTGGGCTATAGCCCATATCGTACGGCATACTATAGCGCGCCGTTTTTCATCATTTTTGAAGATTTGAAAAAAATGACGAAATGACAAAAACGATGGGTTATAGCCCATGTTTTTTGAAATTTTGAAAAATAATTTAGCCTCGTTTCTCATCATTTTGGACCGTGGGCTATAGCCCATATCGTACGGCATACTATAGCGCGCCGTTTTTCATCATTTTTGAAGATTTGAAAAAAATGACGAAATGACAAAAACGATGGGTTATAGCCATGTTTTTGAAATTTTGAAAAAATAATTTAGCCTCGTTTCTCATCATTTTGGACCGTGGGCTATAGCCCATATCGTACGGCATACTATAGCGCGCCGTTTTTCATCATTTTTGAAGATTTGAAAAAAATGACGAAATGACAAAAACGATGGGTTATAGCCCATGTTTTTTGAAATTTTGAAAAAATAATTTAGCCTCGTTTCTCATCATTTTGGACCGTGGGCTATAGCCCATATCGTACGGCATACTATAGCGCGCCGTTTTTCATCATTTTTGAAGATTTGAAAAAAATGACGAAATGACAAAAACGATGGGTTATAGCCCATGTTTTTTGAAATTTTGAAAAAATAATTTAGCCTCGTTTCTCATCATTTTGGACCGTGGGCTATAGCCCATATCGTACGGCATACTATAGCGCGCCGTTTTTCATCATTTTTGAAGATTTGAAAAAAATGACGAAATGACAAAAACGATGGGTTATAGCCCATGTTTTTTGAAATTTTGAAAAAATAATTTAGCCTCGTTTCTCATCATTTTGGACCGTGGGCTATAGCCCATATCGTACGGCATACTATAGCGCGCCGTTTTTCATCATTTTTGAAGATTTGAAAAAAATGACGAAATGACAAAAACGATGGGTTATAGCCCATGTTTTTTGAAATTTTGAAAAAATAATTTAGCCTCGTTTCTCATCATTTTGGACCGTGGGCTATAGCCCATATCGTACGGCATACTATAGCGTGCCGTTTTTCATCATTTTTGAAGATTTGAAAAAAATGACGAAATGACAAAAACGATGGGTTATAGCCCATGTTTTTTGAAATTTTGAAAAAATAATTTAGCCTCGTTTCTCATCATTTTGGACCGTGGGCTATAGCCCATATCGTACGGCATACTATAGCGTGCCGTTTTTCATCATTTTTGAAGATTTGAAAAAAATGACGAAATGACAAAAACGATGGGTTATAGCCCATGTTTTTTGAAATTTTGAAAAAATAATTTAGCCTCGTTTCTCATCATTTTGGACCGTGGGCTATAGCCCATATCGTACGGCATACTATAGCGCGCCGTTTTTCATCATTTTTGAAGATTTGAAAAAATGACGAAATGACAAAAACGATGGGTTATAGCCCATGTTTTTTGAAATTTTGAAAAAATAATTTAGCCTCGTTTCTCATCATTTTGGACCGTGGGCTATAGCCCATATCGTACGGCATACTATAGCGGCATACATACTCATCCCTCCTTCATCCCTCCATCTATTCACTGTCAATAAATTCCTTAAACCTCCCCAATGGCGTGTTTATTCCTACTAGTGAAGAGAAAGTTTAAAAAATCAAAGCAAATACAGGTAATTCGAAAATGTTATTTTTGTACTTTTGTGTTTCTCTTCTTTATATATTACTTTACTGTTGAAATGTAAAATTTACATTTCAACGAAAGGACCTGTAAATGACAACACAAAAACTAAGGCACTGGTGTCGTACTTCTGGTTTACCGGAACGGGGTGCAACTCCCTGCAGTGCCCTGCTCAATTTGTTGTATTTACATGGTTCATTGGTGTCCATGGTCTCAGAGGTCATCGCTATAGTCTTAATCATTGTTGAGGATTTAAAAAAAAGTGAAAATCGTTTTTTTTATTATTCTTTTCTTCAAATTCCAATTTCAATTCCATTTCCGCAATTCCGCAATTTCCCTAATTTCCGCAATTTCCATTTCCGTAATTTCCGCAATTTCCGCAATTACCATTTCCGCAATTTCCGCAATTCCACAATTTCCGCAATTTCCGCAATTACCATTTCCGCAATTCCACAATTTCCGCAATTTCCATTTCCGCAATTCCACAATTTCCGCAATTTCCATTTCCGCAATTTCCGCAATTTCCGCAATTTCCAATTTCCGCAATTTCCATTTCCGCAATTTCCATTTCCGCAATTCCACAATTTCCGCAATTTCCATTTCCGCAATTCCACAATTTCCGCAATTTCCATTTCCGCAATTTCCGCAATTTCCAATTTCCGTAATTTCCGCAATTTCCATTTCCGCAATTTCCGCAATTCCACAATTTCCGCAATTTCCATTTCCGCAATTCCACAATTTCCGCAATTTCCATTTCCGCAATTACAACCATGTAAATACAACACATTGAGCAGGGCACTGCAGGGAGTTGAACCCCGTTCCGGTAAACCAGAAGTCCGACACCAGTGCCTTAGTTTTTGTGTTGTTAATTTACAGGTCCAGGTGTGCATACGCATGTGCGCCTGTGCGTGTGTAGGTGCATATGTGCATTTGTGTGTGCACGCTTCAATGACCACTGTTGGACCCCATGGGGATCAAGGACCTCTGGGAGCCACCCATAATTCTCAACGGTCACAGCGAACTCTTTTTTTAATTTATTTTTAAACATCTGTTTATTATGATTTTTGGCATAAAAGCATTTCAGTAATGATTAACCATAAAATTACAGATCGGACAAAAAATAGCAAAAAACATACAAACAAGAGACTTACAATAAAAGGAGAAAAAACATAACTCAAAGAAAAAGACAAAAACAATAAAATTATAACTGACAAGGCTGATGACTACACGGCATTCCGAGGACAGAAACAACATCACTATAAATTCAAAAAAACATTTCTGATGTGAAAAGGAAGACATATGCATACATGTGTACCCACATAGAAAATACAGACGACATATATTAGACGACATTACGGGGCAGAACAACATTCAATTACACCACTTCAGTCCAATGTAACAAGCATCTCAATAATGGGCGACCAGGTTTTTAGATAAAGGTGTTCTTTTTTCGACATGCGTTCTAAGAAAATGTCTCAATTGCAAGTAACGGAAGAAATGTGATGATGGGAGCCGGAAGGATTCTCGTATTTGTTGAAAAGAGGCAAGATAACCTTTACCACGACCTTGATTAAAGTATACATTTCGGAGATTCACAATACCTTTCTCCTTCCATGACATAAAAACCGGGTCTGCCAGACCCGGCTGAAAAGCCGGATTGGAACATATAGGAGAATCCAAATATATTTTAGGAGCCTTTGTCAATGCTAAGACCTGAGACCATATTTTCAGAGAGTTTTGAATTATGGGGTTATGTCCATAACTACTTTTCTTGATCTTAATAGGGCTATTAAGTAATGCAGGAAGACACGACCCAGAACAGGATGCATGCTCGATACTAAGCCATGCAGGCAAATTTTCCAGGTTACATCCAGGATAGCAGTCATACCATAGATAAATAAAGTTTAAGTGAGCCGCCATATAGTATAACCTGAATTGAGGGAGTCCAAACCCTCCTTCGTTCTTACTTTTGCATAGATGTGGTCACAGCGAACTCTGTTGCATCACAACTGGTAGCCCATGTTTTTTGAAATTTTGAAAAAAAAAGTTAGCCTCGTTTCTCATCATTTTGGACCATGGGCTATAGCCCATATCGTACGGCTTACTATAGCGCGCCGTTTTTCATCATTTTTGAGGATTTGAAAAAAATGACAAAATGACAAAAACGATGGGTTATAGCCCATGTTTTTTGAAATTTTGAAAAAAAAAGTTAGCCTCGTTTCTCATCATTTTGGACCATGGGCTATAGCCCATATCTTACGGCATACTATAGCACGCCGTTTTTCATCATTTTTGAGGATTTGAAAAAATGACAAAATGACAAAAACGATGGGTTATAGCCCATGTTTTTTGAAATTTTGAAAAAAAAAGTTAGCCTCGTTTCTCATCATTTTGGACCATGGGCTATAGCCCATATCGTACGGCATACTATAGCGCGCCGTTTTTCATCATTTTTGAGGATTTGAAAAAAATGACGAAATGACAAAAACGATGGGTTATAGCCCATGTTTTTGAAATTTTGAAAAAAAAAGTTAGCCTCGTTTCTCATCATTTTGGACCATGGGCTATAGCCCATATCGTACGGCATACTATAGCGCGCCGTTTTTCATCATTTTTGAGGATTTGAAAAAAATGACGAAATGACAAAAACGATGGGTTATAGCCCATGTTTTTGAAATTTTGAAAAAAAAAGTTAGCCTCGTTTCTCATCATTTTGGACCATGGGCTATAGCCCATATCGTACGGCATACTATAGCGCGCCGTTTTTCATCATTTTTGAGGATTTGAAAAAAATGACGAAATGACAAAAACGATGGGTTATAGCCCATGTTTTTGAAATTTTGAAAAAAAAAGTTAGCCTCGTTTCTCATCATTTTGGACCATGGGCTATAGCCCATATCGTACGGCATACTATAGCGCGCCGTTTTTCATCATTTTTGAGGATTTGAAAAAATGACAAAATGACAAAAACGATGGGTTACAGCCCATGTTTTTTGAAATTTTGAAAAAAAAAGTTAGCCTCGTTTCTCATCATTTTGGACCATGGGCTATAGCCCATATCGTACGGCATACTATAGCGCGCCGTTTTTCATCATTTTTGAGGATTTGAAAAAAATGACGAAATGACAAAAACGATGGGTTATAGCCCATGTTTTTGAAATTTTGAAAAAAAAAGTTAGCCTCGTTTCTCATCATTTTGGACCATGGGCTATAGCCCATATCGTACGGCATACTATAGCGCGCCGTTTTTCATCATTTTTGAGGATTTGAAAAAAATGACAAAATGACAAAAACGATGGGTTATAGCCCATGTTTTTTGAAATTTTGAAAAAAAAAGTTAGCCTCGTTTCTCATCATTTTGGACCATGGGCTATAGCCCATATCGTACGGCATACTATAGCGCGCCGTTTTTCATCATTTTTGAGGATTTGAAAAAAATGACGAAATGACAAAAACGATGGGTTATAGCCCATGTTTTTTGAAATTTTGAAAAAAAAAGTTAGCCTCGTTTCTCATCATTTTGGACCATGGGCTATAGCCCATATCGTACGGCATACTATAGCGCGCCGTTTTTCATCATTTTTGAGGATTTGAAAAAAATGACGAAATGACAAAAACGATGGGTTATAGCCCATGTTTTTGAAATGTTGAAAAAAAAAGTTAGCCTCGTTTCTCATCATTTTGGACCATGGGCTATAGCCCATATCGTACGGCATACTATAGCGCGCCGTTTTTCATCATTTTTGAGGATTTGAAAAAAATGACGAAATGACAAAAATGATGGGTTATAGCCCATGTTTTTGAAATTTTGGAAAAAAAGTTAGCCTCGTTTCTCATCATTTTGGACCATGGGCTATAGCCCATATCGTACGGCATACTATAGCGCGCCGTTTTTCATCATTTTTGAGGATTTGAAAAAAATGACAAAATGACAAAAACGATGGGTTATAGCCCATGTTTTTTGAAATTTTGAAAAAAAAAGTTAGCCTCGTTTCTCATCATTTTGGACCATGGGCTATAGCCCATATCGTACGGCATACTATAGCGCGCCGTTTTTCATCATTTTTGAGGATTTGAAAAAAATGACGAAATGACAAAAACGATGGGTTATAGCCCATGTTTTTGAAAATTTGAAAAAAAAAGTTAGCCTCGTTTCTCATCATTTTGGACCATGGGCTATAGCCCATATCGTACGGCATACTATAGCGCGCCGTTTTTCATCATTTTTGAGGATTTGAAAAAAATGACGAAATGACAAAAACGATGGGTTATAGCCCATGTTTTTTGAAATTTTGAAAAAAAAAGTTAGCCTCGTTTCTCATCATTTTGGACCATGGGCTATAGCCCATATCGTACGGCATACTATAGCGCGCCGTTTTTCATCATTTTTGAGGATTTGAAAAAAATGACGAAATGACAAAAACGATGGGTTATAGCCCATGTTTTTTAAATTTTGAAAAAAAAAAGTTAGCCTCATTTCTCTTCATTTTGGACCATGGGCTATAGCCCATATCGTACGGCATACTATAGCGCGCCGTTTTTCATCATTTTTGAGGATTTGAAAAAAATGACAAAATGAAAAAACGATGGGTTACAGCCCATGTTTTTTGAAATTTTGAAAAAAAAAGTTAGCCTCGTTTCTCATCATTTTGGACCATGGGCTATAGCCCATATCGTACGGCATACTATAGCGCGCCGTTTTTCATCATTTTTGAGGATTTGAAAAAAATGACGAAATGACAAAAACGATGGGTTATAGCCCATGTTTTTGAAATTTTGAAAAAAAAAGTTAGCCTCGTTTCTCATCATTTTGGACCATGGGCTATAGCCCATATCGTACGGCATACTATAGCGCGCCGTTTTTCATCATTTTTGAGGATTTGAAAAAAATGACAAAATGACAAAAACGATGGGTTATAGCCCATGTTTTTTGAAATTTTGAAAAAAAAAGTTAGCCTCGTTTCTCATCATTTTGGACCATGGGCTATAGCCCATATCGTACGGCATACTATAGCGCGCCGTTTTTCATCATTTTTGAGGATTTGAAAAAAATGACGAAATGACAAAAACGATGGGTTATAGCCCATGTTTTTTGAAATTTTGAAAAAAAAAGTTAGCCTCGTTTCTCATCATTTTGGACCATGGGCTATAGCCCATATCGTACGGCATACTATAGCGCGCCGTTTTTCATCATTTTTGAGGATTTGAAAAAAATGACGAAATGACAAAAACGATGGGTTATAGCCCATGTTTTTGAAATTTTGAAAAAAAAAGTTAGCCTCGTTTCTCATCATTTTGGACCATGGGCTATAGCCCATATCGTACGGCATACTATAGCACGCCGTTTTTCATCATTTTTGAGGATTTGAAAAAAATGACGAAATGACAAAAACGATGGGTTATAGCCCATGTTTTTGAAATTTTGGAAAAAAAGTTAGCCTCGTTTCTCATCATTTTGGACCATGGGCTATAGCCCATATCGTACGGCATACTATAGCGCGCCGTTTTTCATCATTTTTGAGGATTTGAAAAAAATGACAAAATGACAAAAACGATGGGTTATAGCCCATGTTTTTTGAAATTTTGAAAAAAAAAGTTAGCCTCGTTTCTCATCATTTTGGACCATGGGCTATAGCCCATATCGTACGGCATACTATAGCGCGCCGTTTTTCATCATTTTTGAGGATTTGAAAAAAATGACGAAATGACAAAAACGATGGGTTATAGCCCATGTTTTTGAAAATTTGAAAAAAAAAGTTAGCCTCGTTTCTCATCATTTTGGACCATGGGCTATAGCCCATATCGTACGGCATACTATAGCGCGCCGTTTTTCATCATTTTTGAGGATTTGAAAAAAATGACGAAATGACAAAAACGATGGGTTATAGCCCATGTTTTTTGAAATTTTGAAAAAAAAAGTTAGCCTCGTTTCTCATCATTTTGGACCATGGGCTATAGCCCATATCGTACGGCATACTATAGCGCGCCGTTTTTCATCATTTTTGAGGATTTGAAAAAAATGACGAAATGACAAAAACGATGGGTTATAGCCCATGTTTTTTAAATTTTGAAAAAAAAAAGTTAGCCTCATTTCTCTTCATTTTGGACCATGGGCTATAGCCCATATCGTACGGCATACTATAGCGCGCCGTTTTTCATCATTTTTGAGGATTTGAAAAAAATGACAAAATGAAAAAACGATGGGTTATAGCCCATGTTTTTTAAATTTTGAAAAAAAAAAGTTAGCCTCATTTCTCTTCATTTTGGACCATGGGCTATAGCCCATATCGTACGGCATACTATAGCGCGCCGTTTTTCATCATTTTTGAGGATTTGAAAAAAATGACAAAATGACAAAAACGATGGGTTATAGCCCATGTTTTTTGAAATTTTGAAAAAAAAAGTTAGCCTCGTTTCTCATCATTTTGGACCATGGGCTATAGCCCATATCGTACGGCATACTATAGCGCGCCGTTTTTCATCATTTTTGAGGATTTGAAAAAAATGACGAAATGACAAAAACGATGGGTTATAGCCCATGTTTTTTAAATTTTGAAAAAAAAAGTTAGCCTCATTTCTCTTCATTTTGGACCATGGGCTATAGCCCATATCGTACGGCATACTATAGCGCGCCGTTTTTCATCATTTTTGAGGATTTGAAAAAAATGACAAAATGACAAAAACGATGGGTTATAGCCCATGTTTTTTGAAATTTTGAAAAAAAAAGTTAGCCTCGTTTCTCATCATTTTGGACCATGGGCTATAGCCCATATCGTACGGCATACTATAGCGCGCCGTTTTTCATCATTTTTGAGGATTTGAAAAAAATGACGAAATGACAAAAACGATGGGTTATAGCCCATGTTTTTGAAATTTTGAAAAAAAAAGTTAGCCTCGTTTCTCATCATTTTGGACCATGGGCTATAGCCCATATCGTACGGCATACTATAGCGCGCCGTTTTTCATCATTTTTGAGGATTTGAAAAAAATGACAAAATGACAAAAACGATGGGTTATAGCCCATGTTTTTTGAAATTTTGAAAAAAAAAAGTTAGCCTCGTTTCTCATCATTTTGGACCATGGGCTATAGCCCATATCGTACGGCATACTATAGCACGCCGTTTTTCATCATTTTTGAGGATTTGAAAAAAATGACAAAATGACAAAAACGATGGGTTATAGCCCATGTTTTTTGAAATTTTGAAAAAAAAAGTTAGCCTCGTTTCTCATCATTTTGGACCATGGGCTATAGCCCATATCGTACGGCATACTATAGCGCGCCGTTTTTCATCATTTTTGAGGATTTGAAAAAAATGACGAAATGACAAAAACGATGGGTTATAGCCCATGTTTTTGAAATTTTGAAAAAAAAAGTTAGCCTCGTTTCTCATCATTTTGGACCATGGGCTATAGCCCATATCGTACGGCATACTATAGCGCGCCGTTTTTCATCATTTTTGAGGATTTGAAAAAAATGACGAAATGACAAAAACGATGGGTTATAGCCCATGTTTTTGAAATTTTGGAAAAAAAGTTAGCCTCGTTTCTCATCATTTTGGACCATGGGCTATAGCCCATATCGTACGGCATACTATAGCGCGCCGTTTTTCATCATTTTTGAGGATTTGAAAAAAATGACAAAATGACAAAAACGATGGGTTATAGCCCATGTTTTTTGAAATGTTGAAAAAATAAAGTTAGCCTCGTTTCTCATCATTTTGGACCATGGGCTATAGCCCATATCGTACGGCATACTATAGCACGCCGTTTTTCATCATTTTTGAGGATTTGAAAAAAATGACAAAATGACAAAAACGATGGGTTATAGCCCATGTTTTTTGAAATTTTGAAAAAAAAAGTTAGCCTCGTTTCTCATCATTTTGGACCATGGGCTATAGCCCATATCGTACGGCATACTATAGCGCGATCATTTTTGAGGATTTAAAAAAAATGACGAAATGACAAAAACGATGGGTTATAGCCCATGTTTTTTTAAATTTTGAAAAAAAAAGTTAGCCTCGTTTCTCATCATTTTGGACCATGGGCTATAGCCCATATCGTACGGCATACTATAGCGCGCCGTTTTTCATCATTTTTGAGGATTTGAAAAAAATGACGAAATGACAAAAACGATGGGTTATAGCCCATGTTTTTGAAATTTTGAAAAAAAAAGTTAGCCTCGTTTCTCATAATTTTGGACCATGGGCTATAGCCCATATCGTACGGCATACTATAGCGCGCCGTTTTTCATCATTTTTGAGGATTTGAAAAAAATGACGAAATGACAAAAACGATGGGTTATAGCCCATGTTTTTGAAATTTTGGAAAAAAAGTTAGCCTCGTTTCTCATCATTTTGGACCATGGGCTATAGCCCATATCGTACGGCATACTATAGCGCGCCGTTTTTCATCATTTTTGAGGATTTGAAAAAAATGACGAAATGACAAAAACGATGGGTTATAGCCCATGTTTTTGAAAATTTGAAAAAAAAAGTTAGCCTCGTTTCTCATCATTTTGGACCATGGGCTATAGCCCATATCGTACGGCATACTATAGCGCGCCGTTTTTCATCATTTTTGAGGATTTGAAAAAAATTACAAAATGACAAAAACGATGGGTTATAGCCCATGTTTTTTGAAATTTTGAAAAAAAAAGTTAGCCTCGTTTCTCATAATTTTTGACCATGGGCTATAGCCCATATCGTACGGCATACTATAGCGCACCGTTTTTCATCATTTTTGAGGATTTGAAAAAAATGACAAAATGACAAAAACGATGGGTTATAGCCCATGTTTTTGAAATTTTGGAAAAAAAAGTTTGCCTCGTTTCTCATCATTTTGGACCATGGGCTATAGCCCATATCGTACGGCATACTATAGCGCGCCGTTTTTCATCATTTTTGAGGATTTGAAAAAAATGACGAAATGACAAAAACAATGGGTTATAGCCCATGTTTTTGAAGTTTTGAAAAAAAAAAGTTAGCCTCGTTTCTCATCATTTTGGACCATGGGCTATAGCCCATATCGTACGGCATACTATAGCGCGCCGTTTTTCATCATTTTTGAGGATTTGAAAAAAATGACAAAATGACAAAAACGATGGGTTATAGCCCATGTTTTTTGAAATTTTGAAAAAAAAAAGTTAGCCTCGTTTCTCATCATTTTGGACCATGGGCTATAGCCCATATCGTACGGCATACTATAGCACGCCGTTTTTCATCATTTTTGAGGATTTGAAAAAAATGACAAAATGACAAAAACGATGGGTTATAGCCCATGTTTTTTGAAATTTTGAAAAAAAAAGTTAGCCTCGTTTCTCATCATTTTGGACCATGGGCTATAGCCCATATCGTACGGCATACTATAGCGCGCCGTTTTTCATCATTTTTGAGGATTTGAAAAAAATGACGAAATGACAAAAACGATGGGTTATAGCCCATGTTTTTTG
The DNA here is from genome assembly GCF_963924005.1 of Protomyctophum bolini. Classification (NCBI taxonomy): domain Eukaryota; kingdom Metazoa; phylum Chordata; class Actinopteri; order Myctophiformes; family Myctophidae; genus Protomyctophum; species Protomyctophum bolini. The sequence continues at coordinate 26,114 of NW_027665926.1, forward strand.
AAATTTTGAAAAAAAAAGTTAGCCTCGTTTCTCATCATTTTGGACCATGGGCTATAGCCCATATCGTACGGCATACTATAGCGCGCCGTTTTTCATCATTTTTGAGGATTTGAAAAAAATGACGAAATGACAAAAACGATGGGTTATAGCCCATGTTTTTGAAATTTTGAAAAAAAAAGTTAGCCTCGTTTCTCATCATTTTGGACCATGGGCTATAGCCCATATCGTACGGCATACTATAGCGCGCCGTTTTTCATCATTTTTGAGGATTTGAAAAAAATGACGAAATGACAAAAACGATGGGTTATAGCCCATGTTTTTGAAATTTTGGAAAAAAAGTTAGCCTCGTTTCTCATCATTTTGGACCATGGGCTATAGCCCATATCGTACGGCATACTATAGCGCGCCGTTTTTCATCATTTTTGAGGATTTAAAAAAAATGACAAAATGACAAAAACGATGGGTTATAGCCCATGTTTTTTGAAATTTTGAAAAAAAAAAGTTAGCCTCGTTTCTCATCATTTTGGACCATGGGCTATAGCCCATATCGTACGGCATACTATAGCACGCCGTTTTTCATCATTTTTGAGGATTTGAAAAAAATGACAAAATGACAAAAACGATGGGTTATAGCCCATGTTTTTTGAAATTTTGAAAAAAAAAGTTAGCCTCGTTTCTCATCATTTTGGACCATGGGCTATAGCCCATATCGTACGGCATACTATAGCGCGCCGTTTTTCATCATTTTTGAGGATTTGAAAAAAATGACGAAATGACAAAAACGATGGGTTATAGCCCATGTTTTTTGAAATTTTGAAAAAAAAAGTTAGCCTCGTTTCTCATCATTTTGGACCATGGGCTATAGCCCATATCGTACGGCATACTATAGCGCGCCGTTTTTCATCATTTTTGAGGATTTGAAAAAAATGACGAAATGACAAAAACGATGGGTTATAGCCCATGTTTTTGAAATTTTGAAAAAAAAAAGTTAGCCTCGTTTCTCATCATTTTGGACCATGGGCTATAGCCCATATCGTACGGCATACTATAGCGCGCCGTTTTTCATCATTTTTGAGGATTTGAAAAAAATGACAAAATGACAAAAACGATGGGTTATAGCCCATGTTTTTTGAAATTTTGAAAAAAAAAAGTTAGCCTCGTTTCTCATCATTTTGGACCATGGGCTATAGCCCATATCGTACGGCATACTATAGCGCGCCGTTTTTCATCATTTTTGAGGATTTGAAAAAAATGACAAAATGACAAAAACGATGGGTTATAGCCCATGTTTTTTGAAATTTTGAAAAAAAAAGTTAGCCTCGTTTCTCATAATTTTTGACCATGGGCTATAGCCCATATCGTACGGCATACTATAGCGCGCCGTTTTTCATCATTTTTGAGGATTTGAAAAAAATGACAAAATGACAAAAACGATGGGTTATAGCCCATGTTTTTGAAATTTTGAAAAAAAAAGTTAGCCTCGTTTCTCATCATTTGGACCATGGGCTATAGCCCATATCGTACGGCATACTATAGCGCGCCGTTTTTCATCATTTTTGAGGATTTGAAAAAAATGACGAAATGACAAAAACGATGGGTTATAGCCCATGTTTTTGAAATTTTGAAAAAAAAAGTTAGCCTCGTTTCTCATCATTTTGGACCATGGGCTATAGCCCATATCGTACGGCATACTATAGCGCGCCGTTTTTCATCATTTTTGAGGATTTGAAAAAAATGACGAAATGACAAAAACGATGGGTTATAGCCCATGTTTTTGAAATTTTGAAAAAAAAAGTTAGCCTCGTTTCTCATCATTTTGGACCATGGGCTATAGCCCATATCGTACGGCATACTATAGCACGCCGTTTTTCATCATTTTTGAGGATTTGAAAAAATGACAAAATGACAAAAACGATGGGTTATAGCCCATGTTTTTTGAAATTTTGAAAAAAAAAGTTAGCCTCGTTTCTCTTCATTTTGGACCATGGGCTATAGCCCATATCGTACGGCATACTATAGCGCGCCGTTTTTCATCATTTTTGAGGATTTGAAAAAAATGACAAAATGACAAAAACGATGGGTTATAGCCCATGTTTTTTGAAATTTTGAAAAAAAAAGTTAGCCTCGTTTCTCATCATTTTGGACCATGGGCTATAGCCCATATCGTACGGCATACTATAGCGCGCCGTTTTTCATCATTTTTGAGGATTTGAAAAAAATGACGAAATGACAAAAACGATGGGTTATAGCCCATGTTTTTGAAATTTTGAAAAAAAAAAGTTAGCCTCGTTTCTCATCATTTTGGACCATGGGCTATAGCCCATATCGTACGGCATACTATAGCGCGCCGTTTTTCATCATTTTTGAGGATTTGAAAAAAATGACAAAATGACAAAAACGATGGGTTATAGCCCATGTTTTTTGAAATTTTGAAAAAAAAAAGTTAGCCTCGTTTCTCATCATTTTGGACCATGGGCTATAGCCCATATCGTACGGCATACTATAGCGCGCCGTTTTTCATCATTTTTGAGGATTTGAAAAAAATGACAAAATGACAAAAACGATGGGTTATAGCCCATGTTTTTTGAAATTTTGAAAAAAAAAGTTAGCCTCGTTTCTCATAATTTTTGACCATGGGCTATAGCCCATATCGTACGGCATACTATAGCGCGCCGTTTTTCATCATTTTTGAGGATTTGAAAAAAATGACAAAATGACAAAAACGATGGGTTATAGCCCATGTTTTTGAAATTTTGAAAAAAAAAGTTAGCCTCGTTTCTCATCATTTTGGACCATGGGCTATAGCCCATATCGTACGGCATACTATAGCGCGCCGTTTTTCATCATTTTTGAGGATTTGAAAAAAATGACAAAATGACAAAAACGATGGGTTATAGCCCATGTTTTTGAAATTTTGAAAAAAAAAGTTAGCCTCGTTTCTCATCATTTTGGACCATGGGCTATAGCCCATATCGTACGGCATACTATAGCGCGCCGTTTTTCATCATTTTTGAGGATTTGAAAAAAATGACGAAATGACAAAAACGATGGGTTATAGCCCATGTTTTTGAAATTTTGAAAAAAAAAGTTAGCCTCGTTTCTCATCATTTTGGACCATGGGCTATAGCCCATATCGTACGGCATACTATAGCACGCCGTTTTTCATCATTTTTGAGGATTTGAAAAAATGACAAAATGACAAAAACGATGGGTTATAGCCCATGTTTTTTGAAATTTTGAAAAAAAAAGTTAGCCTCGTTTCTCTTCATTTTGGACCATGGGCTATAGCCCATATCGTACGGCATACTATAGCGCGCCGTTTTTCATCATTTTTGAGGATTTGAAAAAAATGACAAAATGACAAAAACGATGGGTTATAGCCCATGTTTTTTGAAATTTTGAAAAAAAAAGTTAGCCTCGTTTCTCATCATTTTGGACCATGGGCTATAGCCCATATCGTACGGCATACTATAGCGCGCCGTTTTTCATCATTTTTGAGGATTTGAAAAAAATGACGAAATGACAAAAACGATGGGTTATAGCCCATGTTTTTGAAATTTTGAAAAAAAAAAGTTAGCCTCGTTTCTCATCATTTTGGACCATGGGCTATAGCCCATATCGTACGGCATACTATAGCGCGCCGTTTTTCATCATTTTTGAGGATTTGAAAAAAATGACAAAATGACAAAAACGATGGGTTATAGCCCATGTTTTTTGAAATTTTGAAAAAAAAAAGTTAGCCTCGTTTCTCATCATTTTGGACCATGGGCTATAGCCCATATCGTACGGCATACTATAGCACGCCGTTTTTCATCATTTTTGAGGATTTGAAAAAAATGACAAAATGACAAAAACGATGGGTTATAGCCCATGTTTTTTGAAATTTTGAAAAAAAAAGTTAGCCTCGTTTCTCATAATTTTTGACCATGGGCTATAGCCCATATCGTACGGCATACTATAGCGCGCCGTTTTTCATCATTTTTGAGGATTTGAAAAAAATGACAAAATGACAAAAACGATGGGTTATAGCCCATGTTTTTGAAATTTGAAAAATTTAGCCTTGTTTCTCATCATTTTGGACCATGGGCTATAGCCCATATCGTACGGCATACTATAGCGCGCCGTTTTTCATAATTTTTGAGGATTTGAAAAAAATGACAAAATGACAAAAACGATGGGTTATAGCCCATGTTTTTTGAAATTTTGAAAAAAAAAGTTAGCCTCGTTTCTCATCATTTTGGACCATGGGCTATAGCCCATATCGTACGGCATACTATAGCGCGCCGTTTTTCATCATTTTTGAGGATTTGAAAAAAATGACAAAATGACAAAAACGATGGGTTATAGCCCATGTTATGATTTCGTACAGTAACAACACAACACCACACACTATAAATCTTACCCAGGTTCTCCATGAAGTTTTCCAATGCGTAGAAGGCCTTGGTGACGTGGCCCACCTTGGCCTGGTTCAGATGGGCCATGTATCCCAGCAGTAGAGGCACCAGCTCTGAACAGTACTTGCTGACGTCCGGCTGGAGAGAAGAGAGAAAGCAACAGAACACTGTCAGAGGTTAATGTAAACGTACTATTAACTGTAGATTAAGTTCAAGTAGACCAGTGCCGGCCTACTTAGGCATTTAGCAGACGCTCTTACTCCAGAGCGACTTACAGTAAGCAAGAAGAACACATGGTAATACATACAAATAGTCTTCGAGGATCATAAGTAAACTAAGAACCTAACATCCGTCTAACAGTAGAATAGCTGTACAATGAAACTACGAATATAGAATATACTACACTATAGAGTAGACATAATATGCCATCTAAATTACATAATGTTAGCCTTTGCAGAGTTTGCAGACGCCTGTATGGTCGTTGAGGCTAGTGCAAGTTCTACGGAAAGGGAACAATGTGAGTTGGGAAAGCATGCTCCACCCGGGTATGCATCCGTTGTCAGAGTCGCTTAAGATACAATGAATGTTCACTGCAACATGCGAAATAATATGTACCAAATAGACAGCATACATACACGCACACACGTTACACGATAGTAAGATCCTGAAGGAGAACGTCATATCTAAAAATATATATATTTTGTATTAGTCTGCAATGAGACGTGTTTCTAATTTGGCTGTGTGCCGTCAACACAACTCAAAATGGTTAAGGAAGGACCATCTAACTCTGTAATGCTAACAAATCAAATGAAGAGGTACAGTAGGCTCACCTGCAGGTGTTCAGAGAACTGTCCCAGGGCGAAAAGACCAGCGCTGCGAACCACCTGATTACTGTCCGACAGGCTCTGACAGACCGTCTGCACCATTGACGACAGCAGCCTAACACACACACACACACACACACACACACACACACACACACACACACACAATGTTGGGCTGTCGAGTGTAGGCAGTATCCACAAATGTAGTTATTATAATTGTTGTATATATTTTCTCCAATGATGTGTAAATAATGTGTATAATATGATTTAAATCATAAACTGTAAATTGTATTTTTGTGGTGGGCAACAGGAAGACTTGTTGAATCGGCTATCCCTATATATACAAAGTCAAACAAATAAAAAATACTGCATCATGATCTCACAGGAACATGATGGGACCAACAACGAACAGCTGCAACTCCTCGGATGTCAATCTAAGTTCCTCCATTTACCTGATCCGCCTTGGTGAGGTGTTTCAGAGCCACAATCAGTTTTGGGATGAGCGAGCGCATCAGGTTCTGAGGGACAATACATCACTTCAATCAATACAGATTACAGAAGGTGATGTTTCACTTGTCTTAAATTACATTTTCCATACATAGTGTGAACAAAACATGCAAGTGATCAAGATACAAGCTTATAAATAATGTATCGCCACGTGTTGTGAGGATGTAGATCTGCTATTCGTTATACAACAACATATTGGTTACGGGTGACTGAATGCAATAGTTAATCTGACATAAACTTCCTAATGCTTTTGTTCCGTCTTCAAAGCTTCCCTCAAAGAAAACCTGCGCCAGTTTCCCTTTCACAGTAGCTTCACATGCATGTCCTAATATAGAGGGTATGTGCATGCATAACATTGTTTAATGCAAATCAGATTTTCAGACTTTTCTGTTTGGATGTCAAGGTCAGAAAGTCATTTTTGCCACTCAGTATACTACTCTATGCCCATGGTGACCTGAGATGGAATGATGATGATGCCTCACCATCTCCTCTGAGCCTGTATATGCGGTTATCGCAGTGAGCGTGAGGATGCAGTAGTACAGGGCCGTGGGGTTGTCCAGATCGTCCAACACGGTGCCAAACAGCTGGAGCAGCTGCCGGTAGTGAGGCTTGAAGGGCTCGGGGTTGGACTCCACCACCTTGCTCAACAGCAGGAGGCCCACCTGGGAACACAAAGGACACCTTTAGACTAAATATAAACTTTGGAGACCTAGTGAAATGAAAAATATGTTTTTTCAGTTTTAGAGCATATCCGTGGTGACATGGGAATACCTAAATTACAATAGATGCCAAAACAATGGGGAAATTTCCATTTGTGTAGGTTTATATCAAAAGTCCCTAAAAAGCTAATTTTAATTACTTCCTGTTCCTGTGAGCAAAAACGTGCTGCGTGATGACATACATAGATTTGTTTTTGGCTTTTGTGCCTTTATTGATAGTATCAAGTGAAGATGGACAGAAAGGGGGAGAGAGAAGGGGAGAGACATGCAGCAAAGGTCGTCATGACCTGGACGGGACTCGAACACGCAACACGCTGTCAGGCAAGAGCCTATTATGTGGCATGCGCCTGGACCACTAGGCCAGCAGGCGCCTGACATACATAAGACTCTTGTGAATATAAATTAATCTTGATTTAATTCACCCATTTGATTCATATAGCTGTACCGTACCTTCCCTCAATCACAGGTTTTGATTACTGAACTACGCCGTTTTTAACCCATTCTGACCTGAGATCAGATTCATACGAGGTTTCCACGGGACACAAACTGGTCTGATTAACCCATTCTGACCTGAGATCAGATTCTAAAAATGTCAGTCGTTCTTCGAATTTTTCAAAAATAGCAGACCTACAAGCTCGTATCGCGCCACTCGGTGGCGCGCTATGAGCTTGTAGATCTGCTATTTTTCAATAGCTAAAGCATAACATGATGCCGACACCAAAATGGGTGCCCGGTCAGAATGGGTTAATCTCATTATTTCAAGATGACATCCAGACCGTATATTACTCATTTTAAACTTGATCAGCACACTAAAATATGTATCCAACATTGAACGTGTGTAGGCGTCGAGGTGACGAACTATCCTGGCGCCCACCGGTGAATCCTGGTAATATAAAATGTGATGGATTTCTCTGAACTTCTACTTGAGGTCTGTATACCTGTCTATCCTGAGGGTTGTTGCTGTTGGTGGACTGGTTGAGGAGTTGGAGGAGAGCTGGCCAGCGGTCAGGTGTCTCATGTTTATCCTGAGGGTTGTTGCTGTTGGTGGACTGGTTGAGGAGTTGGAGGAGAGCTGGCCAGCGGTCAGGTGTCTCATGTTTATCCTGAGGGTTGTTGCTGTTGGTGGACTGGTTGAGGAGTTGGAGGAGAGCTGGCCAGCGGTCAGGTGTCTCATGTTTATCCTGAGGGTTGTTGCTGTTGGTGGACTGGCTGAGGAGTTGGAGGAGAGCTGGCCAGCGGTCAGGTGTCTCATGTTTGACCAACACCGCACTCAGCTGGGACAGGGAGTGGCGCACAGAATGTCTGCAACACAGAGACTTGAATGATTGATTGATTGATTGAAATATTTATTAACAGTTTGTAGAATTACAGTACATTTTAAGCACAAACTCAATACAGAGACTGTCAACTGTGAGTGGACGACCCAATTAAGCATTACACTTGTTTACAACAGGGTCCACATTGTTCAATTCATCAAAACATTTAGAGACATACAAATAGACACTTCTATGTAGTCAAAGAACAGAACAGGAATTCATCATGTAGGAGGCAAAGGGAAAGGATACATATACAGTGAGGGGAAAAGGGGGGGGCGGTGGGGGGGATTCAGATTTTACAGAGGCCAGTTTCGAATTGCAGCCATCCGTAGGTGCCCTTTGAGAGCGGTTTTGAAGGAGTCAAGGGATTCACATGTCTTAATGACTGTTGGTAGGGCGTTCCACATTTTGGTGGCATAGGAGCGAAAAGAATGAAGTCCCTTGTTTGTGCCGAATCTGGGTTGTACATGGTTTGTTGCACTCCCTCTGGTGTTGTGGGTGTGGACTTCGTTTACATTATCATGTATCATGGTGGTGTATCGAATCTTGTGGACCAGACCCATTGCAAGATGCTGTACTCTGTCGTCGACCCTAAGCCATCCCAGCCTGTCAAAGTGGGCAGGGGTGAGGTAGGTTCGGGGGGTGAGGCCAAGTAGGAGCCTGACCAGTTTGTTTTGGGAGGTCTGGAGCCTTGTTTTAAGGGCCTTTGAGGTGCTGTGGTACCACGAGGTGGATGCATAGTCAAAGAAACCTTGTACGAGGGCTCCTGTTAAGGTCTTCAAGGTGTTTTTGTTGACCAGTGAGGAGATCCTGTAAAGGAATCTTGTTCTTTGATTGACTTTTTTGATTACGTTGGTGGCCATTTTATCACCGGAAAGATTGGCCTCCAGGATGGAACCTAGGTAGGTAATTTCATCTTTTCGTGTGATAATAGTCACCCACTCTAACCAAGAAGTCATCTGCCTTGCTGAGATTACTATTTGATCCGAAGAGAATGGATTCAGTTTTTCCCAGGTGTAAGGATAGTTTGTTATCAGCAATGAAGGGCCAGTCATTCACATTCAGGCTGTGGTGTATATATTATAACTCATAGATTCACTGTACAGATATTCTACTGTTAGACAGATGCTAGGTTCTTAGCTTGCTCATGATTCTTGATAACTATTTATATGTATTGTTCCATTGTTTCGTTTACTGTAAATCACTCTGGATTAAGAGCGTCTGCTAAAGGCCAAAATTGTAATTGTAAATTGTGTATATATTTACATTGAAGGGGTCAAATACATCAGAGTGACACTCGTGGCAACTTACTCTGACTCTTGTGTGAAAGCTTTTAGCACGGCTGCCTTCAAGCTGCGGCACAATAAAACAAGACAACTGTATCAAATTATCAATCATTATTAATATTCACCTCATTATACAAGCAGTAAGGAGATCGTATTCCAATGTTTTTTATTGGCCATTTCCCCTACCATAAGCCCAATGGGAGGTGTGCTAATTTGCTTATTTCCATCGCTCAAAAATCAATGTAAATAGTATCCCAAGTGGCATTTCGATGGAAATAAGCGAATTAGCACAAAAACCCAACCCCCATTGAAGGCTTATATTAGGGGAAATAGCCAATAAAAAACATTGGAATACGATCTCCTTACTGCTTGTATAATGAGGTGAATATTAATAATGATTGATAATTTGATACGGTTGTTTTGTTTTATTGTGCCACAGCTTGAAGGCAGTCGTGCTGCAAGCTGCACTTTTGCACAAAATAACACCTGGACATCTTTGGTGGGGACGTAACCACTACAAATAAAGCCTTCTAGCATGGAATTCTCCTTTAAGGCACCCAATAACTTTGGTGACTGACTGCGCCACACACGGAATATCTCTAATACCTTTCTCTATGATCCGGGCTTATCTTCTTCCAATGTTTTTTCACTCTCATCCTCAGCATCACTGCAGCCGACTGCCGGATCTAAACAAGAGGTGAAAAGATAATAAAATACCAAAGTTATAACACAAGTAGATTTGAAGTTGATCTTCAGAGCATATTTAGAGCTCAGGTTAATAAAAAACATACCTGAGGGTACTGAGAGCCAGTCATGACAGCACACAGTGCAGGGATGATGGCCGGATCTTTGAAAGCCAGCTTCAGCTGGGCTGTGGCCTGATGTGGGTAAACGGACACCAGACACACATCACTAGTTATGTGACTCAGAAAACACATTTGTCTACACAAACATCATTTCCCTCGTTGATATTACAAGATTGACAGTTTAAACTGTTGACAAAGTTGATTAAAAGCAGTTGTCGGCAGTCTCCCACTCCCACAGCAGACCTCTACATCCAGACAGCGTGTTCTGTCAAAAGCTTGACAACGAATCCTCCCTATGCAAATAGTAGTTTTGGGCGGTTAGCTTGACAGCTAGCTGTCTGAATTTCCTTAATAACACTTGTGTATTACTATTAAATACGATAATACGCCGGTGAGAGAAGACACTCGAACGGAAGGTGGGTGAGGTTTGGTTGAAGTTGTGTCGTGACACACCGTTCCCCATGCACCACGCGGGCTGAACTATGGATGGATCCGAAGGAATGGATGGATGGAGCTCCTTGCCCTAACCTTCCACATCTTTTCACTCCTCTGCAAACAGATGCCACATGGCCGTATTCCTGGCAACAGAAACATATCATAGGACGGTAGGACCTCTCTCATAAGGCCTGACTCTGTACGATGTGTAATCCACATTATATACGATCTGGTAGCTCTCCTTCAAATGTGATACAAATGGACTTCGTGTCTTCCCTTAGCTCCTAAAACATTATTTGACACTTTTGGTTGTTGAAAAACAGCTTCTAACCATTATTTGACACTTTGGTTGTTGAGAAACAGCTCATAAAACATTATTTTACACTTTTGGTTGTTGAGAAACAGCTCCTAAAACATTATTTGACACTTTTGGTTGTTGAAAAACAGCTTCTAACCATTATTTGACACTTTGGTTGTTGAGAAACAGCTCCTTAAACATTATTTTACACTTTTGGTTGTTGAGAAACAGCTCCTAAAACATTATTTGACACTTTTGGTTGTTGAAAAACAGCTTCTAACCATTATTTGACACTTTGGTTGTTGAGAAACAGCTCCTAAAACATTATTTTACACTTTTGGTTGTTGAGAAACAGCTCCTAAAACATTATTTGACACTTTTGGTTGTTGAAAAACAGCTTCTAACCATTATTTGACACTTTGGTTGTTGAAAAACAGCTCCTAAAACATTATTTTACACTTTTGGTTACTGAGAAACAGCTCCTAAAACATTATTTGACACTTTTGGTTGTTGAAAAACAGCTTCTAACCATTATTTGACACTTTGGTTGTTGAGAAACAGCTCATAAAACATTATTTTACACTTTTGGTTGTTGAGAAACAGCTCTTAAAACATTATTTGACACTTTTGGTTGTTGAAAAACAGCTTCTAACCATTATTTGACACTTTGGTTGTTGAGAAACAGCTCATAAAACATTATTTTACACTTTTGGTTGTTGAGAAACAGCTCCTAAAACATTATTTGACACTTTTGGTTGTTGAAAAACAGCTTCTAACCATTATTTGACACTTTGGTTGTTGAGAAACAGCTCCTAAAACATTATTTTACACTTTTGGTTGTTGAGAAACAGCTCCTAAAACATTATTTGACACTTTTGGTTGTTGAAAAACAGCTTCTAACCATTATTTGACACTTTGGTTGTTGAGAAACAGCTCCTAAAACATTATTTGACACTTTTGGTTGTTGAAAAACAGCTTCTAACCATTATTTGACACTTTGGTTGTTGAGAAACAGCTCCTAAAACATTATTTTACACTTTTGGTTATTGAGAAACAGCTCCTAAAACATTATTTGACACTTTTGGTTGTTGAAAAACAGCTTCTAACCATTATTTGACACTTTGGTTGTTGAGAAACAGCTCCTAAAACATTATTTTACACTTTTGGTTATTGAGAAACAGCTCCTAAAACATTATTTGACACTTTTGGTTGTTGAAAAACAGCTTCTAACCATTATTTGACACTTTGGTTGTTGAGAAACAGCTCCTAAAACATTATTTTAAACTTTTGGTTATTGATAAACAGCTCCTAAAACATTATTTGACACTTTTGGTTGTTGAAAAACAGCTTCTAACCATTATTTGACACTTTGGTTGTTGAGAAACAGCTCCTAAAACATTATTTTACACTTTTGGTTATTGAGAAACAGCTCCTAAAACATTATTTGACACTTTTGGTTGTTGAAAAACAGCTTCTAACCATTATTTGACACTTTGGTTGTTGAGAAACAGCTCCTAAAACATTATTTTACACTTTTGGTTATTGAGAAACAGCTCCTAAAACATTATTTGACACTTTTGGTTGTTGAAAAACAGCTTCTAACCATTATTTGACACTTTGGTTGTTGAGAAGCAGCTCCTAAAACATTATTTTACACTTTTGGTTGTTGAGAAACAGCTCCTAAAACATTATTTGACACTTTTGGTTGTTGAAAAACAGCTTCTAACTATTATTTGACACTTTGGTTGTTGAGAAACAGCTCCTAAAACATTATTTTACACTTTTGGTTATTGAGAAACAGCTCCTAAAACATTATTTGACACTTTTGGTTGTTGAAAAACAGCTTCTAACCATTATTTGACACTTTGGTTGTTGAGAAACAGCTCCTAAAACATTATTTTACACTTTTGGTTGTTGAGAAACAGCTCCTAAAACATTATTTGACACTTTTGGTTGTTGAAAAACAGCTTCTAACCATTATTTGACACTTTGGTTGTTGAGAAACAGCTCCTAAAACATTATTTTACACTTTTGGTTGTTGAGAAACAGCTCTTAAAACATTATTTGACACTTTTGGTTGTTGAAAAACAGCTTCTAACCATTATTTGACACTTTGGTTGTTGAGAAACAGCTCATAAAACATTATTTTACACTTTTGGTTGTTGAGAAACAGCTCTTAAAACATTATTTGGCACTTTTGGTTGTTGAAAAACAGCTTCTAACCATTATTTGACACTTTGGTTGTTGAGAAACAGCTCATAAAACATTATTCTTTGGTTGTTGAGAAACAGCTCATAAAACATTATTTTACACTTTTGGTTGTTGAGAAACAGCTCCTAAAACATTTTTTTACACTTTTGGTTGTTGAAAAACAGCTTCTAACCATTATTTGACACTTTGGTTGTTGAGAAACAGCTCATAAAACATTATTTTACACTTTTGGTTGTTGAGAAACAGCTCCTAAAACATTATTTGACACTTTTGGTTGTTGAAAAACAGCTTCTAACCATTATGTGACACTTTGGTTGTTGAGAAACAGCTCCTAAAACATCATTTGACACTTTTGGTTGTTGAGAAACAGCTCCTAAAACATTATTTGACACTTTTGGTTGTTGAAAAACAGCTTCTAACCATTATTTGACACTTTGGTTGTTGAGAAACAGCTCCTAAAACATTATTTTACACTTTTGGTTGTTGAAAAACAGCTTCTAACCATTATTTGACACTTTGGTTGTTGAGAAACAGCTCCTAAAACATTATTTTACACTTTTGGTTGTTGAGAAACAGCTCCTAAAACATTATTTGACACTTTTGGTTGTTGAAAAACAGCTTCTAACCATTATTTGACACTTTGGTTGTTGAGAAACAGCTCCTAAAACATTATTTTACACTTTTGGTTGTTGAGAAACAGCTCCTAAAACATTATTTGACACTTTTGGTTGTTGAAAAACAGCTTCTAACCATTATTTGACACTTTGGTTGTTGAGAAACAGCTCATAAAACATTATTTTACACTTTTGGTTGTTGAGAAACAGCTCCTAAATCATTATTTGACACTTTTGGTTGTTGAAAAACAGCTTCTAACCATTATTTGACACTTTGGTTGTTGAGAAACAGCTCCTAAAACATTATTTTACACTTTGGAAGGCAAATTATTTTGGCAAATTATTTTGGGAGGCAAATTATTTTGGCAAATTATTTTGGGAGGCAAATTATTTTGGCAAATTATTTTGGGAGGCAAATTATTTTGGGAGGCAAATTATTTTGGCAAATTATTTTGGGAGGCAAATTATTTTGGGAGGCAAATTATTTTGGCAAATTATTTTGGGAGGCAAATTATTTTGGCAAATTTTTTTGGGAGGCAAATTATTTTGGGAGGCAAATTATTTTGGCAAATTATTTTGGGAGGCAAATTATTTTGGCAAATTTTTTTGGGAGGCAAATTATTTTGGGAGGCAAATTATTTTGGCAAATTATTTTGGGAGGCAAATTATTTTGGCAAATTATTTTGGGAGGCAAATTATTTTGGGAGGCAAATTATTTTGGGAGGCAAATTATTTTGGCAAATTATTTTGGGAGGCAAATTATTTTGGGAGGCAAATTATTTTGGGAGGCAAATTATTTTGGCAAATTATTTTGGGAGGCAAATTATTTTGGCAAATTATTTTGGGAGGCAAATTATTTTGGGAGGCAAATTATTTTGGGAGGCAAATTATTTTGGGATGCAAATTATTTTGGCAAATTATTTTGGGAGGCAAATTATTTTGGCAAATTATTTTGGGAGGCAAATTATTTTGGGAGGCAAATTATTTTGGCAAATTATTTTGGGAGGCAAATTATTTTGGCAAATTATTTTGGGAGGCAAATTATTTTGGCAAATTATTTTGGGAGGCAAATTATTTTGGCTAATTATTTTGGGAGGCAAATTATTTTGGGATGCAAATTATTTTGGGAGGCAAATTATTTTGGCAAATTATTTTGGGAGGCAAATTATTTTGGCAAATTATTTTGGGAGGCAAATTATTTTGGGAGGCAAATTATTTTGGCAAATTATTTTGGGAGGCAAATTATTTTGGGAGGCAAATTATTTTGGCAGGCAAATTATTTTGGGAGGCAAATTATTTTGGGAGGCAAATTATTTTGGCAAATTATTTTATTATTATTATGCAAGAATTTTGCATTCGTGCGTGCGTGCTACCTGTGTGTTGAAGGCGTCTCCCAGACTGGTGAACAGGTATTCATATCCGTACGCAGCCTTACAGTTGAGCCAGACCACATGGTACACACTCTGACCAATCCACGCAGAGATCACCTCCTTGATGCCGCGGAGACACGCCTCCTACACACACACACACACACACACACACACAGAGAACTAATGTTTAAACCATAGACTGTAAAAAATATGGACAAAGCGTTCCGCGGGTCTAACGTGAACGTAAAATGAAGCCTGTCAGTCCTTGCAATGGAAGTCGCCATCTTTCTAGATCCGTTTTGGCCCAGTTCAGGCCAGCTGGCCCATTGGCTGGCCCAGACAACGAGGCGGGACTTCCCCCTTCTTCTTCGTTGGTTTTTATTTTGACTCGAGTGGGTGGGGGATTATTTTGGGAGGCAAATTATTTTGGGAGGCAAATTATTTTGGCAAATTATTTTGGGAGGCAAATTATTTTGGCAATTATTTTGGGAGGCAAATTATTTTGGGAGGCAAATTATTTTGGCAGGCAAATTATTTTGGGAGGCAAATTATTTTGGGAGGCAAATTATTTTGGCAAATTATTTTGGGAGGCAAATTATTTTGGGAGGCAAATTATTTTGGCAAATTATTTTGGGAGGCAAATTATTTTGGCAAATTATTTTGGGAGGCAAATTATTTTGGCTAATTATTTTGGGAGGCAAATTATTTTGGCTAATTATTTTGGGAGGCAAATTATTTTGGGATGCAAATTATTTTGGGAGGCAAATTATTTTGGCAAATTATTTTGGGAGGCAAATTATTTTGGCAAATTATTTTGGCAAATTATTTTGGGAGGCAAATTATTTTGGGAGGCAAATTATTTTGGCAAATTATTTTGGGAGGCAAATTATTTTGGGAGGCAAATTATTTTGGCAGGCAAATTATTTTGGGAGGCAAATTATTTTGGGAGGCAAATTATTTTGGCAAATTATTTTATTATTATTATGCAAGAATTTTGCATTCGTGCGTGCGTGCTACCTGTGTGTTGAAGGCGTCTCCCAGACTGGTGAACAGGTATTCATATCCGTACGCAGCCTTACAGTTGAGCCAGACCACATGGTACACACTCTGACCAATCCACGCAGAGATCACCTCCTTGATGCCGCGGAGACACGCCTCCTACACACACACACACACACACACACACACACACACACAGAGAACTAATGTTTAAACCATAGACTGTAAAAAATATGGACAAAGCGTTCCGCGGGTCTAACGTGAACGTAAAATGAAGCCTGTCAGTCCTTGCAATGGAAGTCGCCATCTTTCTAGATCCGTTTTGGCCCAGTTCAGGCCAGCTGGCCCATTGGCTGGCCCAGACAACGAGGCGGGACTTCCCCCTTCTTCTTCGTTGGTTTTTATTTTGACTCGAGTGGGTGGGGGATTATTTTGGGAGGCAAATTATTTTGGGAGGCAAATTATTTTGGCAAATTATTTTGGGAGGCAAATTATTTTGGCAATTATTTTGGGAGGCAAATTATTTTGGGAGGCAAATTATTTTGGCAGGCAAATTATTTTGGGAGGCAAATTATTTTGGGAGGCAAATTATTTTGGGAGGCAAATTATTTTGGCAAATTATTTTGGGAGGCAAATTATTTTGGGAGGCAAATTATTTTGGCAAATTATTTTGGGAGGCAAATAATTTGCCAAAATAATTTGCCTCCCAAAATAATTTGCCTCCCAAAATAATTGCCAAAGAAACAGCTCCTAAAACATTATTTTACACTTTTGGTTGTTGAAAAACAGCTTCTAACCATTATTTGACACTTTGGTTGTTGAGAAACAGCTCCTAAAACATTATTTGACACTTTTGGTTGTTGAAAAACAGCTTCTAACCAATATTTGACACGTTGGTTGTTGAGAAACAGCTCATAAAACATTATTTTACACTTTTGGTTGTTGAGAAACAGCTCCTAAAACATTATTTGACACTTTTGGTTGTTGAAAAACAGCTTCTAACCATTATTTGACACTTTGGTTGTTGAGAAACGGCTCCTAAAACATTATTTTACACTTTTGGTTGTTGAAAAACAGCTTCTAACCATTATTTGACACTTTGGTTGTTGAGAAACAGCTCCTAAAACATTATTTGACACTTTTGGTTGTTGAAAAACAGCTTCTAACCATTATTTGACACTTTGGTTGTTGAGAAACAGCTCCTAAAACATTATTTTACACTTTTGGTTATTGAGAAACAGCTCCTAAAACATTATTTGACACTTTTGGTTGTTGAAAAACAGCTTCTAACCATTATTTGACACTTTGGTTGTTGAGAAACAGCTCCTAAAACATTATTTTACACTTTTGGTTATTGAGAAACAGCTCCTAAAACATTATTTGACACTTTTGGTTGTTGAAAAACAGCTTCTAACCATTATTTGACACTTTGGTTGTTGAGAAACAGCTCCTAAAACATTATTTTAAACTTTTGGTTATTGATAAACAGCTCCTAAAACATTATTTGACACTTTTGGTTGTTGAAAAACAGCTTCTAACCATTATTTGACACTTTGGTTGTTGAGAAACAGCTCCTAAAACATTATTTTACACTTTTGGTTATTGAGAAACAGCTCCTAAAACATTATTTGACACTTTTGGTTGTTGAAAAACAGCTTCTAACCATTATTTGACACTTTGGTTGTTGAGAAACAGCTCCTAAAACATTATTTTACACTTTTGGTTATTGAGAAACAGCTCCTAAAACATTATTTGACACTTTTGGTTGTTGAAAAACAGCTTCTAACCATTATTTGACACTTTGGTTGTTGAGAAGCAGCTCCTAAAACATTATTTTACACTTTTGGTTGTTGAGAAACAGCTCCTAAAACATTATTTGACACTTTTGGTTGTTGAAAAACAGCTTCTAACCATTATTTGACACTTTGGTTGTTGAGAAACAGCTCCTAAAACATTATTTTACACTTTTGGTTATTGAGAAACAGCTCCTAAAACATTATTTGACACTTTTGGTTGTTGAAAAACAGCTTCTAACCATTATTTGACACTTTGGTTGTTGAGAAACAGCTCCTAAAACATTATTTTACACTTTTGGTTATTAAGAAACAGCTCCTAAAACATTATTTGACACTTTTGGTTGTTGAAAAACAGCTTCTAACCATTATTTGACACTTTGGTTGTTGAGAAACAGCTCCTAAAACATTATTTTACACTTTTGGTTATTGAGAAACAGCTCCTAAAACATTATTTGACACTTTTGGTTGTTGAAAAACAGCTTCTAACCATTATTTGACACTTTGGTTGTTGAGAAACAGCTCCTAAAACATTATTTTACACTTTTGGTTGTTGAGAAACAGCTCCTAAAACATTATTTGACACTTTTGGTTGTTGAAAAACAGCTTCTAACTATTATTTGACACTTTGGTTGTTGAGAAACAGCTCCTAAAACATTATTTTACACTTTTGGTTATTGAGAAACAGCTCCTAAAACATTATTTGACACTTTTGGTTGTTGAAAAACAGCTTCTAACCATTATTTGACACTTTGGTTGTTGAGAAACAGCTCCTAAAACATTATTTTACACTTTTGGTTGTTGAGAAACAGCTCCTAAAACATTATTTGACACTTTTGGTTGTTGAAAAACAGCTTCTAACCATTATTTGACACTTTGGTTGTTGAGAAACAGCTCCTAAAACATTATTTTACACTTTTGGTTGTTGAGAAACAGCTCTTAAAACATTATTTGACACTTTTGGTTGTTGAAAAACAGCTTCTAACCATTATTTGACACTTTGGTTGTTGAGAAACAGCTCATAAAACATTATTTTACACTTTTGGTTGTTGAGAAACAGCTCTTAAAACATTATTTGGCACTTTTGGTTGTTGAAAAACAGCTTCTAACCATTATTTGACACTTTGGTTGTTGAGAAACAGCTCATAAAACATTATTCTTTGGTTGTTGAGAAACAGCTCATAAAACATTATTTTACACTTTTGGTTGTTGAGAAACAGCTCCTAAAACATTTTTTTACACTTTTGGTTGTTGAAAAACAGCTTCTAACCATTATTTGACACTTTGGTTGTTGAGAAACAGCTCATAAAACATTATTTTACACTTTTGGTTGTTGAGAAACAGCTCCTAAAACATTATTTGACACTTTTGGTTGTTGAAAAACAGCTTCTAACTATTATGTGACACTTTGGTTGTTGAGAAACAGCTCCTAAAACATCATTTGACACTTTTGGTTGTTGAGAAACAGCTCCTAAAACATTATTTGACACTTTTGGTTGTTGAAAAACAGCTTCTAACCATTATTTGACACTTTGGTTGTTGAGAAACAGCTCCTAAAACATTATTTTACACTTTTGGTTGTTGAAAAACAGCTTCTAACCATTATTTGACACTTTGGTTGTTGAGAAACAGCTCCTAAAACATTATTTTACACTTTTGGTTGTTGAGAAACAGCTCCTAAAACATTATTTGACACTTTTGGTTGTTGAAAAACAGCTTCTAACCATTATTTGACACTTTGGTTGTTGAGAAACAGCTCCTAAAACATTATTTTACACTTTTGGTTGTTGAGAAACAGCTCCTAAAACATTATTTGACACTTTTGGTTGTTGAAAAACAGCTTCTAACCATTATTTGACACTTTGGTTGTTGAGAAACAGCTCATAAAACATTATTTTACACTTTTGGTTGTTGAGAAACAGCTCCTAAATCATTATTTGACACTTTTGGTTGTTGAAAAACAGCTTCTAACCATTATTTGACACTTTGGTTGTTGAGAAACAGCTCCTAAAACATTATTTTACACTTTGGAAGGCAAATTATTTTGGCAAATTATTTTGGGAGGCAAATTATTTTGGCAAATTATTTTGGGAGGCAAATTATTTTGGCAAATTATTTTGGGAGGCAAATTATTTTGGCAAATTATTTTGGGAGGCAAATTATTTTGGCAAATTATTTTGGGAGGCAAATTATTTTGGGAGGCAAATTATTTTGGCAAATTATTTTGGGAGGCAAATTATTTTGGCAAATTTTTTTGGGAGGCAAATTATTTTGGGAGGCAAATTATTTTGGCAAATTATTTTGGGAGGCAAATTATTTTGGCAAATTTTTTTGGGAGGCAAATTATTTTGGGAGGCAAATTATTTTGGCAAATTATTTTGGGAGGCAAATTATTTTGGCAAATTATTTTGGGAGGCAAATTATTTTGGGAGGCAAATTATTTTGGGAGGCAAATTATTTTGGCAAATTATTTTGGGAGGCAAATTATTTTGGGAGGCAAATTATTTTGGGAGGCAAATTATTTTGGCAAATTATTTTGGGAGGCAAATTATTTTGGCAAATTATTTTGGGAGGCAAATTATTTTGGGAGGCAAATTATTTTGGGAGGCAAATTATTTTGGGAGGCAAATTATTTTGGGATGCAAATTATTTTGGCAAATTATTTTGGGAGGCAAATTATTTTGGCAAATTATTTTGGGAGGCAAATTATTTTGGGAGGCAAATTATTTTGGCAAATTATTTTGGGAGGCAAATTATTTTGGCAAATTATTTTGGGAGGCAAATTATTTTGGCTAATTATTTTGGGAGGCAAATTATTTTGGCTAATTATTTTGGGAGGCAAATTATTTTGGGATGCAAATTATTTTGGGAGGCAAATTATTTTGGCAAATTATTTTGGGAGGCAAATTATTTTGGCAAATTATTTTGGGAGGCAAATTATTTTGGGAGGCAAATTATTTTGGCAAATTATTTTGGGAGGCAAATTATTTTGGGAGGCAAATTATTTTGGCAGGCAAATTATTTTGGGAGGCAAATTATTTTGGGAGGCAAATTATTTTGGCAAATTATTTTATTATTATTATGCAAGAATTTTGCATTCGTGCGTGCGTGCTACCTGTGTGTTGAAGGCGTCTCCCAGACTGGTGAACAGGTATTCATATCCGTACGCAGCCTTACAGTTGAGCCAGACCACATGGTACACACTCTGACCAATCCACGCAGAGATCACCTCCTTGATGCCGCGGAGACACGCCTCCTACACACACACACACACACACACACACACAGAGAACTAATGTTTAAACCATAGACTGTAAAAAATATGGACAAAGCGTTCCGCGGGTCTAACGTGAACGTAAAATGAAGCCTGTCAGTCCTTGCAATGGAAGTCGCCATCTTTCTAGATCCGTTTTGGCCCAGTTCAGGCCAGCTGGCCCATTGGCTGGCCCAGACAACGAGGCGGGACTTCCCCCTTCTTCTTCGTTGGTTTTTATTTTGACTCGAGTGGGTGGGGGATTATTTTGGGAGGCAAATTATTTTGGGAGGCAAATTATTTTGGCAAATTATTTTGGGAGGCAAATTATTTTGGCAATTATTTTGGGAGGCAAATTATTTTGGGAGGCAAATTATTTTGGCAGGCAAATTATTTTGGGAGGCAAATTATTTTGGGAGGCAAATTATTTTGGGAGGCAAATTATTTTGGCAAATTATTTTGGGAGGCAAATTATTTTGGGAGGCAAATTATTTTGGCAAATTATTTTGGGAGGCAAATAATTTGCCAAAATAATTTGCCTCCCAAAATAATTTGCCTCCCAAAATAATTGCCAAAGAAACAGCTCCTAAAACATTATTTTACACTTTTGGTTGTTGAAAAACAGCTTCTAACCATTATTTGACACTTTGGTTGTTGAGAAACAGCTCCTAAAACATTATTTGACACTTTTGGTTGTTGAAAAACAGCTTCTAACCAATATTTGACACGTTGGTTGTTGAGAAACAGCTCATAAAACATTATTTTACACTTTTGGTTGTTGAGAAACAGCTCCTAAAACATTATTTGACACTTTTGGTTGTTGAAAAACAGCTTCTAACCATTATTTGACACTTTGGTTGTTGAGAAACGGCTCCTAAAACATTATTTTACACTTTTGGTTGTTGAAAAACAGCTTCTAACCATTATTTGACACTTTGGTTGTTGAGAAACAGCTCCTAAAACATTATTTGACACTTTTGGTTGTTGAAAAACAGCTTCTAACCATTATTTGACACTTTGGTTGTTGAGAAACAGCTCCTAAAACATTATTTTACACTTTTGGTTATTGAGAAACAGCTCCTAAAACATTATTTGACACTTTTGGTTGTTGAAAAACAGCTTCTAACCATTATTTGACACTTTGGTTGTTGAGAAACAGCTCCTAAAACATTATTTTACACTTTTGGTTATTGAGAAACAGCTCCTAAAACATTATTTGACACTTTTGGTTGTTGAAAAACAGCTTCTAACCATTATTTGACACTTTGGTTGTTGAGAAACAGCTCCTAAAACATTATTTTAAACTTTTGGTTATTGATAAACAGCTCCTAAAACATTATTTGACACTTTTGGTTGTTGAAAAACAGCTTCTAACCATTATTTGACACTTTGGTTGTTGAGAAACAGCTCCTAAAACATTATTTTACACTTTTGGTTATTGAGAAACAGCTCCTAAAACATTATTTGACACTTTTGGTTGTTGAAAAACAGCTTCTAACCATTATTTGACACTTTGGTTGTTGAGAAACAGCTCCTAAAACATTATTTTACACTTTTGGTTGTTGAGAAACAGCTCCTAAAACATTATTTGACACTTTTGGTTGTTGAAAAACAGCTTCTAACCATTATTTGACACTTTGGTTGTTGAGAAACAGCTCCTAAAACATTATTTTACACTTTTGGTTGTTGAGAAACAGCTCCTAAAACATTATTTGACACTTTTGGTTGTTGAAAAACAGCTTCTAACCATTATTTGACACTTTGGTTGTTGAGAAACAGCTCCTAAAACATTATTTTACACTTTTGGTTGTTGAGAAACAGCTCCTAAAACATTATTTGACACTTTTGGTTGTTGAAAAACAGCTTCTAAACATTATTTGACACTTTGGTTGTTGAGAAACAGCTCCTAAAACATTATTTTACACTTTTGGTTATTGAGAAACAGCTCCTAAAACATTATTTGACACTTTTGGTTGTTGAAAAACAGCTTCTAACCATTATTTGACACTTTGGTTGTTGAGAAACAGCTCATAAAACATTATTTTACACTTTTGGTTGTTGAGAAACAGCTTCTAACCATTATTTGACACTTTGGTTATTGAGAAGCAGCTCCTAAAACATTATTTTACACTTTTGGTTGTTGAGAAACAGCTCCTAAAACATTATTTGACACTTTTGGTTGTTGAAAAACAGCTTCTAACCATTATTTGACACTTTGGTTGTTGAGAAACAGCTCCTAAAACATTATTTTACACTTTTGGTTATTGAGAAACAGCTCCTAAAACATTATTTGACACTTTTGGTTGTTGAAAAACAGCTTCTAACCATTATTTGACACTTTGGTTGTTGAGAAACAGCTCCTAAAACATTATTTTACACTTTTGGTTATTAAGAAACAGCTCCTAAAACATTATTTGACACTTTTGGTTGTTGAAAAACAGCTTCTAACCATTATTTGACACTTTGGTTGTTGAGAAACAGCTCCTAAAACATTATTTTACACTTTTGGTTATTGAGAAACAGCTCCTAAAACATTATTTGACACTTTTGGTTGTTGAAAAACAGCTTCTAACCATTATTTGACACTTTGGTTGTTGAGAAACAGCTCCTAAAACATTATTTTACACTTTTGGTTGTTGAGAAACAGCTCCTAAAACATTATTTGACACTTTTGGTTGTTGAAAAACAGCTTCTAACTATTATTTGACACTTTGGTTGTTGAGAAACAGCTCCTAAAACATTATTTTACACTTTTGGTTATTGAGAAACAGCTCCTAAAACATTATTTGACACTTTTGGTTGTTGAAAAACAGCTTCTAACCATTATTTGACACTTTGGTTGTTGAGAAACAGCTCCTAAAACATTATTTTACACTTTTGGTTGTTGAGAAACAGCTCCTAAAACATTATTTGACACTTTTGGTTGTTGAAAAACAGCTTCTAACCATTATTTGACACTTTGGTTGTTGAGAAACAGCTCCTAAAACATTATTTTACACTTTTGGTTGTTGAGAAACAGCTCTTAAAACATTATTTGACACTTTTGGTTGTTGAAAAACAGCTTCTAACCATTATTTGACACTTTGGTTGTTGAGAAACAGCTCATAAAACATTATTTTACACTTTTGGTTGTTGAGAAACAGCTCTTAAAACATTATTTGGCACTTTTGGTTGTTGAAAAACAGCTTCTAACCATTATTTGACACTTTGGTTGTTGAGAAACAGCTCATAAAACATTATTCTTTGGTTGTTGAGAAACAGCTCATAAAACATTATTTTACACTTTTGGTTGTTGAGAAACAGCTCCTAAAACATTTTTTTACACTTTTGGTTGTTGAAAAACAGCTTCTAACCATTATTTGACACTTTGGTTGTTGAGAAACAGCTCATAAAACATTATTTTACACTTTTGGTTGTTGAGAAACAGCTCCTAAAACATTATTTGACACTTTTGGTTGTTGAAAAACAGCTTCTAACCATTATGTGACACTTTGGTTGTTGAGAAACAGCTCCTAAAACATCATTTGACACTTTTGGTTGTTGAGAAACAGCTCCTAAAACATTATTTGACACTTTTGGTTGTTGAAAAACAGCTTCTAACCATTATTTGACACTTTGGTTGTTGAGAAACAGCTCCTAAAACATTATTTTACACTTTTGGTTGTTGAGAAACAGCTCCTAAAACATTATTTGACACTTTTGGTTGTTGAAAAACAGCTTCTAACCATTATTTGACACTTTGGTTGTTGAGAAACAGCTCCTAAAACATTATTTTACACTTTTGGTTGTTGAGAAACAGCTCCTAAAACATTATTTGACACTTTTGGTTGTTGAAAAACAGCTTCTAACCATTATTTGACACTTTGGTTGTTGAGAAACAGCTCATAAAACATTATTTTACACTTTTGGTTGTTGAGAAACAGCTCCTAAATCATTATTTGACACTTTTGGTTGTTGAAAAACAGCTTCTAACCATTATTTGACACTTTGGTTGTTGAGAAACAGCTCCTAAAACATTATTTTACACTTTTGGTTGTTGAAAAACAGCTTCTAACCATTATTTGACACTTTGGTTGTTGAGAAACAGCTCCTAAAACATTATTTGACACTTTTGGTTGTTGAAAAACAGCTTCTAACCATTATTTGACACTTTGGTTGTTGAGAAACAGCTCATAAAACATTATTTTACACTTTTGGTTGTTGAGAAACAGCTCCTAAATCATTATTTGACACTTTTGGTTGTTGAAAAACAGCTTCTAACCATTATTTGACACTTTGGTTGTTGAGAAACAGCTCCTAAAACATTATTTTACACTTTTGGTTGTTGAAAAACAGCTTCTAACCATTATTTGACACTTTGGTTGTTGAGAAACAGCTCCTAAAACATTATTTGACACTTTTGGTTGTTGAAAAACAGCTTCTAACCAATATTTGACACGTTGGTTGTTGAGAAACAGCTCATAAAACATTATTTTACACTTTTGGTTGTTGAGAAACAGCTCCTAAAACATTATTTGACACTTTTGGTTGTTGAAAAACAGCTTCTAACCATTATTTGACACTTTGGTTGTTGAGAAACGGCTCCTAAAACATTATTTTACACTTTTGGTTGTTGAAAAACAGCTTCTAACCATTATTTGACACTTTGGTTGTTGAGAAACAGCTCCTAAAACATTATTTGACACTTTTGGTTGTTGAAAAACAGCTTCTAACCATTATTTGACACTTTGGTTGTTGAGAAACAGCTCCTAAAACATTATTTTACACTTTTGGTTATTGAGAAACAGCTCCTAAAACATTATTTGACACTTTTGGTTGTTGAAAAACAGCTTCTAACCATTATTTGACACTTTGGTTGTTGAGAAACAGCTCCTAAAACATTATTTTACACTTTTGGTTATTGAGAAACAGCTCCTAAAACATTATTTGACACTTTTGGTTGTTGAAAAACAGCTTCTAACCATTATTTGACACTTTGGTTGTTGAGAAACAGCTCCTAAAACATTATTTTAAACTTTTGGTTATTGATAAACAGCTCCTAAAACATTATTTGACACTTTTGGTTGTTGAAAAACAGCTTCTAACCATTATTTGACACTTTGGTTGTTGAGAAACAGCTCCTAAAACATTATTTTACACTTTTGGTTATTGAGAAACAGCTCCTAAAACATTATTTGACACTTTTGGTTGTTGAAAAACAGCTTCTAACCATTATTTGACACTTTGGTTGTTGAGAAACAGCTCCTAAAACATTATTTTACACTTTTGGTTGTTGAGAAACAGCTCCTAAAACATTATTTGACACTTTTGGTTGTTGAAAAACAGCTTCTAACCATTATTTGACACTTTGGTTGTTGAGAAACAGCTCCTAAAACATTATTTTACACTTTTGGTTGTTGAGAAACAGCTCCTAAAACATTATTTGACACTTTTGGTTGTTGAAAAACAGCTTCTAACCATTATTTGACACTTTGGTTGTTGAGAAACAGCTCCTAAAACATTATTTTACACTTTTGGTTGTTGAGAAACAGCTCCTAAAACATTATTTGACACTTTTGGTTGTTGAAAAACAGCTTCTAACCATTATTTGACACTTTGGTTGTTGAGAAACAGCTCCTAAAACATTATTTTACACTTTTGGTTATTGAGAAACAGCTCCTAAAACATTATTTGACACTTTTGGTTGTTGAAAAACAGCTTCTAACCATTATTTGACACTTTGGTTGTTGAGAAACAGCTCATAAAACATTATTTTACACTTTTGGTTGTTGAGAAACAGCTCCTAAAACATTATTTGACACTTTTGGTTGTTGAAAAATAGCTTCTAACCATTATTTGACACTTTGGTTGTTGAGAAACAGCTCCTAAAACATTATTTTACACTTTTGGTTATTGAGAAACAGCTCCTAAAACATTATTTGACACTTTTGGTTGTTGAAAAACAGCTTCTAACCATTATTTGACACTTTGGTTGTTGAGAAACAGCTCCTAAAACATTATTTTACACTTTTGGTTATTGAGAAACAGCTCCTAAAACATTATTTGACACTTTTGGTTGTTGAAAAACAGCTTCTAACCATTATTTGACACTTTGGTTGTTGAGAAACAGCTCCTAAAACATTATTTTAAACTTTTGGTTATTGATAAACAGCTCCTAAAACATTATTTGACACTTTTGGTTGTTGAAAAACAGCTTCTAACCATTATTTGACACTTTGGTTGTTGAGAAGCAGCTCCTAAAACATTATTTTACACTTTTGGTTGTTGAGAAACAGCTCCTAAAACATTATTTGACACTTTTGGTTGTTGAAAAACAGCTTCTAACCATTATTTGACACTTTGGTTGTTGAGAAACAGCTCCTAAAACATTATTTTACACTTTTGGTTATTGAGAAACAGCTCCTAAAACATTATTTGACACTTTTGGTTGTTGAAAAACAGCTTCTAACCATTATTTGACACTTTGGTTGTTGAGAAACAGCTCCTAAAACATTATTTTACACTTTTGGTTATTAAGAAACAGCTCCTAAAACATTATTTGACACTTTTGGTTGTTGAAAAACAGCTTCTAACCATTATTTGACACTTTGGTTGTTGAGAAACAGCTCCTAAAACATTATTTTACACTTTTGGTTATTGAGAAACAGCTCCTAAAACATTATTTGACACTTTTGGTTGTTGAAAAACAGCTTCTAACCATTATTTGACACTTTGGTTGTTGAGAAACAGCTCCTAAAACATTATTTTACACTTTTGGTTGTTGAGAAACAGCTCCTAAAACATTATTTGACACTTTTGGTTGTTGAAAAACAGCTTCTAACCATTATTTGACACTTTGGTTGTTGAGAAACAGCTCCTAAAACATTATTTTACACTTTTGGTTGTTGAGAAACAGCTCTTAAAACATTATTTGACACTTTTGGTTGTTGAAAAACAGCTTCTAACCATTATTTGACACTTTGGTTGTTGAGAAACAGCTCATAAAACATTATTTTACACTTTTGGTTGTTGAGAAACAGCTCTTAAAACATTATTTGGCACTTTTGGTTGTTGAAAAACAGCTTCTAACCATTATTTGACACTTTGGTTGTTGAGAAACAGCTCATAAAACATTATTCTTTGGTTGTTGAGAAACAGCTCATAAAACATTATTTTACACTTTTGGTTGTTGAGAAACAGCTCCTAAAACATTTTTTTACACTTTTGGTTGTTGAAAAACAGCTTCTAACCATTATTTGACACTTTGGTTGTTGAGAAACAGCTCATAAAACATTATTTTACACTTTTGGTTGTTGAGAAACAGCTCCTAAAACATTATTTGACACTTTTGGTTGTTGAAAAACAGCTTCTAACCATTATGTGACACTTTGGTTGTTGAGAAACAGCTCCTAAAACATTATTTGACACTTTTGGTTGTTGAGAAACAGCTCCTAAAACATTATTTGACACTTTTGGTTGTTGAAAAACAGCTTCTAACCATTATTTGACACTTTGGTTGTTGAGAAACAGCTCCTAAAACATTATTTTACACTTTTGGTTGTTGAAAAACAGCTTCTAACCATTATTTGACACTTTGGTTGTTGAGAAACAGCTCCTAAAACATTATTTTACACTTTTGGTTGTTGAGAAACAGCTCCTAAAACATTATTTGACACTTTTGGTTGTTGAAAAACAGCTTCTAACCATTATTTGACACTTTGGTTGTTGAGAAACAGCTCCTAAAACATTATTTTACACTTTTGGTTGTTGAGAAACAGCTCCTAAAACATTATTTGACACTTTTGGTTGTTGAAAAACAGCTTCTAACCATTATTTGACACTTTGGTTGTTGAGAAACAGCTCATAAAACATTATTTTACACTTTTGGTTGTTGAGAAACAGCTCCTAAATCATTATTTGACACTTTTGGTTGTTGAAAAACAGCTTCTAACCATTATTTGACACTTTGGTTGTTGAGAAACAGCTCCTAAAACATTATTTTACACTTTGGAAGGCAAATTATTTTGGCAAATTATTTTGGGAGGCAAATTATTTTGGCAAATTATTTTGGGAGGCAAATTATTTTGGCAAATTATTTTGGGAGGCAAATTATTTTGGCAAATTATTTTGGGAGGCAAATTATTTTGGCAAATTATTTTGGGAGGCAAATTATTTTGGGAGGCAAATTATTTTGGCAAATTATTTTGGGAGGCAAATTATTTTGGCAAATTTTTTTGGGAGGCAAATTATTTTGGGAGGCAAATTATTTTGGCAAATTATTTTGGCAAATTATTTTGGCAAATTTTTTTGGGAGGCAAATTATTTTGGGAGGCAAATTATTTTGGCAAATTATTTTGGGAGGCAAATTATTTTGGCAAATTATTTTGGGAGGCAAATTATTTTGGGAGGCAAATTATTTTGGGAGGCAAATTATTTTGGCAAATTATTTTGGGAGGCAAATTATTTTGGGAGGCAAATTATTTTGGGAGGCAAATTATTTTGGCAAATTATTTTGGGAGGCAAATTATTTTGGCAAATTATTTTGGGAGGCAAATTATTTTGGGAGGCAAATTATTTTGGGAGGCAAATTATTTTGGGAGGCAAATTATTTTGGGATGCAAATTATTTTGGCAAATTATTTTGGCAAATTATTTTGGGAGGCAAATTATTTTGGGAGGCAAATTATTTTGGCAAATTATTTTGGGAGGCAAATTATTTTGGCAAATTATTTTGGGAGGCAAATTATTTTGGCTAATTATTTTGGGAGGCAAATTATTTTGGCTAATTATTTTGGGAGGCAAATTATTTTGGGATGCAAATTATTTTGGGAGGCAAATTATTTTGGCAAATTATTTTGGGAGGCAAATTATTTTGGCAAATTATTTTGGCAAATTATTTTGGGAGGCAAATTATTTTGGGAGGCAAATTATTTTGGCAAATTATTTTGGGAGGCAAATTATTTTGGGAGGCAAATTATTTTGGCAGGCAAATTATTTTGGGAGGCAAATTATTTTGGGAGGCAAATTATTTTGGCAAATTATTTTATTATTATTATGCAAGAATTTTGCATTCGTGCGTGCGTGCTACCTGTGTGTTGAAGGCGTCTCCCAGACTGGTGAACAGGTATTCATATCCGTACGCAGCCTTACAGTTGAGCCAGACCACATGGTACACACTCTGACCAATCCACGCAGAGATCACCTCCTTGATGCCGCGGAGACACGCCTCCTACACACACACACACACACACACACACACAGAGAACTAATGTTTAAACCATAGACTGTAAAAAATATGGACAAAGCGTTCCGCGGGTCTAACGTGAACGTAAAATGAAGCCTGTCAGTCCTTGCAATGGAAGTCGCCATCTTTCTAGATCCGTTTTGGCCCAGTTCAGGCCAGCTGGCCCATTGGCTGGCCCAGACAACGAGGCGGGACTTCCCCCTTCTTCTTCGTTGGTTTTTATTTTGACTCGAGTGGGTGGGGGATTATTTTGGGAGGCAAATTATTTTGGGAGGCAAATTATTTTGGCAAATTATTTTGGGAGGCAAATTATTTTGGCAATTATTTTGGGAGGCAAATTATTTTGGGAGGCAAATTATTTTGGCAGGCAAATTATTTTGGGAGGCAAATTATTTTGGGAGGCAAATTATTTTGGGAGGCAAATTATTTTGGCAAATTATTTTGGGAGGCAAATTATTTTGGGAGGCAAATTATTTTGGCAAATTATTTTGGGAGGCAAATAATTTGCCAAAATAATTTGCCTCCCAAAATAATTTGCCTCCCAAAATAATTGCCAAAGAAACAGCTCCTAAAACATTATTTTACACTTTTGGTTGTTGAAAAACAGCTTCTAACCATTATTTGACACTTTGGTTGTTGAGAAACAGCTCCTAAAACATTATTTGACACTTTTGGTTGTTGAAAAACAGCTTCTAACCAATATTTGACACGTTGGTTGTTGAGAAACAGCTCATAAAACATTATTTTACACTTTTGGTTGTTGAGAAACAGCTCCTAAAACATTATTTGACACTTTTGGTTGTTGAAAAACAGCTTCTAACCATTATTTGACACTTTGGTTGTTGAGAAACGGCTCCTAAAACATTATTTTACACTTTTGGTTGTTGAAAAACAGCTTCTAACCATTATTTGACACTTTGGTTGTTGAGAAACAGCTCCTAAAACATTATTTGACACTTTTGGTTGTTGAAAAACAGCTTCTAACCATTATTTGACACTTTGGTTGTTGAGAAACAGCTCCTAAAACATTATTTTACACTTTTGGTTATTGAGAAACAGCTCCTAAAACATTATTTGACACTTTTGGTTGTTGAAAAACAGCTTCTAACCATTATTTGACACTTTGGTTGTTGAGAAACAGCTCCTAAAACATTATTTTACACTTTTGGTTATTGAGAAACAGCTCCTAAAACATTATTTGACACTTTTGGTTGTTGAAAAACAGCTTCTAACCATTATTTGACACTTTGGTTGTTGAGAAACAGCTCATAAAACATTATTTTAAACTTTTGGTTATTGATAAACAGCTCCTAAAACATTATTTGACACTTTTGGTTGTTGAAAAACAGCTTCTAACCATTATTTGACACTTTGGTTGTTGAGAAACAGCTCCTAAAACATTATTTTACACTTTTGGTTATTGAGAAACAGCTCCTAAAACATTATTTGACACTTTTGGTTGTTGAAAAACAGCTTCTAACCATTATTTGACACTTTGGTTGTTGAGAAACAGCTCCTAAAACATTATTTTACACTTTTGGTTGTTGAGAAACAGCTCCTAAAACATTATTTGACACTTTTGGTTGTTGAAAAACAGCTTCTAACCATTATTTGACACTTTGGTTGTTGAGAAACAGCTCCTAAAACATTATTTTACACTTTTGGTTGTTGAGAAACAGCTCCTAAAACATTATT
Organism: Protomyctophum bolini; assembly: GCF_963924005.1. NCBI lineage: Eukaryota > Metazoa > Chordata > Actinopteri > Myctophiformes > Myctophidae > Protomyctophum > Protomyctophum bolini. The sequence continues at coordinate 57,856 of NW_027665926.1, forward strand.
TGACACTTTTGGTTGTTGAAAAACAGCTTCTAACCATTATTTGACACTTTGGTTGTTGAGAAACAGCTCCTAAAACATTATTTTACACTTTTGGTTGTTGAGAAACAGCTCCTAAAACATTATTTGACACTTTTGGTTGTTGAAAAACAGCTTCTAACCATTATTTGACACTTTGGTTGTTGAGAAACAGCTCCTAAAACATTATTTTACACTTTTGGTTGTTGAGAAACAGCTCCTAAAACATTATTTGACACTTTTGGTTGTTGAAAAACAGCTTCTAACCATTATTTGACACTTTGGTTGTTGAGAAACAGCTCCTAAAACATTATTTTACACTTTTGGTTGTTGAGAAACAGCTCTTAAAACATTATTTGACACTTTTGGTTGTTGAAAAACAGCTTCTAACCATTATTTGACACTTTGGTTGTTGAGAAACAGCTCATAAAACATTATTTTACACTTTTGGTTGTTGAGAAACAGCTCTTAAAACATTATTTGGCACTTTTGGTTGTTGAAAAACAGCTTCTAACCATTATTTGACACTTTGGTTGTTGAGAAACAGCTCATAAAACATTATTCTTTGGTTGTTGAGAAACAGCTCATAAAACATTATTTTACACTTTTGGTTGTTGAGAAACAGCTCCTAAAACATTTTTTTACACTTTTGGTTGTTGAAAAACAGCTTCTAACCATTATTTGACACTTTGGTTGTTGAGAAACAGCTCATAAAACATTATTTTACACTTTTGGTTGTTGAGAAACAGCTCCTAAAACATTATTTGACACTTTTGGTTGTTGAAAAACAGCTTCTAACCATTATGTGACACTTTGGTTGTTGAGAAACAGCTCCTAAAACATTATTTGACACTTTTGGTTGTTGAGAAACAGCTCCTAAAACATTATTTGACACTTTTGGTTGTTGAAAAACAGCTTCTAACCATTATTTGACACTTTGGTTGTTGAGAAACAGCTCCTAAAACATTATTTTACACTTTTGGTTGTTGAAAAACAGCTTCTAACCATTATTTGACACTTTGGTTGTTGAGAAACAGCTCCTAAAACATTATTTTACACTTTTGGTTGTTGAGAAACAGCTCCTAAAACATTATTTGACACTTTTGGTTGTTGAAAAACAGCTTCTAACCATTATTTGACACTTTGGTTGTTGAGAAACAGCTCCTAAAACATTATTTTACACTTTTGGTTGTTGAGAAACAGCTCCTAAAACATTATTTGACACTTTTGGTTGTTGAAAAACAGCTTCTAACCATTATTTGACACTTTGGTTGTTGAGAAACAGCTCATAAAACATTATTTTACACTTTTGGTTGTTGAGAAACAGCTCCTAAATCATTATTTGACACTTTTGGTTGTTGAAAAACAGCTTCTAACCATTATTTGACACTTTGGTTGTTGAGAAACAGCTCCTAAAACATTATTTTACACTTTGGAAGGCAAATTATTTTGGCAAATTATTTTGGGAGGCAAATTATTTTGGCAAATTATTTTGGGAGGCAAATTATTTTGGCAAATTATTTTGGGAGGCAAATTATTTTGGCAAATTATTTTGGGAGGCAAATTATTTTGGCAAATTATTTTGGGAGGCAAATTATTTTGGGAGGCAAATTATTTTGGCAAATTATTTTGGGAGGCAAATTATTTTGGCAAATTTTTTTGGGAGGCAAATTATTTTGGGAGGCAAATTATTTTGGCAAATTATTTTGGCAAATTATTTTGGCAAATTTTTTTGGGAGGCAAATTATTTTGGGAGGCAAATTATTTTGGCAAATTATTTTGGGAGGCAAATTATTTTGGCAAATTATTTTGGGAGGCAAATTATTTTGGGAGGCAAATTATTTTGGGAGGCAAATTATTTTGGCAAATTATTTTGGGAGGCAAATTATTTTGGGAGGCAAATTATTTTGGGAGGCAAATTATTTTGGCAAATTATTTTGGGAGGCAAATTATTTTGGCAAATTATTTTGGGAGGCAAATTATTTTGGGAGGCAAATTATTTTGGGAGGCAAATTATTTTGGGAGGCAAATTATTTTGGGATGCAAATTATTTTGGCAAATTATTTTGGGAGGCAAATTATTTTGGCAAATTATTTTGGGAGGCAAATTATTTTGGGAGGCAAATTATTTTGGCAAATTATTTTGGGAGGCAAATTATTTTGGCAAATTATTTTGGGAGGCAAATTATTTTGGCTAATTATTTTGGGAGGCAAATTATTTTGGCTAATTATTTTGGGAGGCAAATTATTTTGGGATGCAAATTATTTTGGGAGGCAAATTATTTTGGCAAATTATTTTGGGAGGCAAATTATTTTGGCAAATTATTTTGGCAAATTATTTTGGGAGGCAAATTATTTTGGGAGGCAAATTATTTTGGCAAATTATTTTGGGAGGCAAATTATTTTGGGAGGCAAATTATTTTGGCAGGCAAATTATTTTGGGAGGCAAATTATTTTGGGAGGCAAATTATTTTGGCAAATTATTTTATTATTATTATGCAAGAATTTTGCATTCGTGCGTGCGTGCTACCTGTGTGTTGAAGGCGTCTCCCAGACTGGTGAACAGGTATTCATATCCGTACGCAGCCTTACAGTTGAGCCAGACCACATGGTACACACTCTGACCAATCCACGCAGAGATCACCTCCTTGATGCCGCGGAGACACGCCTCCTACACACACACACACACACACACACACACAGAGAACTAATGTTTAAACCATAGACTGTAAAAAATATGGACAAAGCGTTCCGCGGGTCTAACGTGAACGTAAAATGAAGCCTGTCAGTCCTTGCAATGGAAGTCGCCATCTTTCTAGATCCGTTTTGGCCCAGTTCAGGCCAGCTGGCCCATTGGCTGGCCCAGACAACGAGGCGGGACTTCCCCCTTCTTCTTCGTTGGTTTTTATTTTGACTCGAGTGGGTGGGGGATTATTTTGGGAGGCAAATTATTTTGGGAGGCAAATTATTTTGGCAAATTATTTTGGGAGGCAAATTATTTTGGCAATTATTTTGGGAGGCAAATTATTTTGGGAGGCAAATTATTTTGGCAGGCAAATTATTTTGGGAGGCAAATTATTTTGGGAGGCAAATTATTTTGGGAGGCAAATTATTTTGGCAAATTATTTTGGGAGGCAAATTATTTTGGGAGGCAAATTATTTTGGCAAATTATTTTGGGAGGCAAATAATTTGCCAAAATAATTTGCCTCCCAAAATAATTTGCCTCCCAAAATAATTGCCAAAGAAACAGCTCCTAAAACATTATTTTACACTTTTGGTTGTTGAAAAACAGCTTCTAACCATTATTTGACACTTTGGTTGTTGAGAAACAGCTCCTAAAACATTATTTGACACTTTTGGTTGTTGAAAAACAGCTTCTAACCAATATTTGACACGTTGGTTGTTGAGAAACAGCTCATAAAACATTATTTTACACTTTTGGTTGTTGAGAAACAGCTCCTAAAACATTATTTGACACTTTTGGTTGTTGAAAAACAGCTTCTAACCATTATTTGACACTTTGGTTGTTGAGAAACGGCTCCTAAAACATTATTTTACACTTTTGGTTGTTGAAAAACAGCTTCTAACCATTATTTGACACTTTGGTTGTTGAGAAACAGCTCCTAAAACATTATTTGACACTTTTGGTTGTTGAAAAACAGCTTCTAACCATTATTTGACACTTTGGTTGTTGAGAAACAGCTCCTAAAACATTATTTTACACTTTTGGTTATTGAGAAACAGCTCCTAAAACATTATTTGACACTTTTGGTTGTTGAAAAACAGCTTCTAACCATTATTTGACACTTTGGTTGTTGAGAAACAGCTCCTAAAACATTATTTTACACTTTTGGTTATTGAGAAACAGCTCCTAAAACATTATTTGACACTTTTGGTTGTTGAAAAACAGCTTCTAACCATTATTTGACACTTTGGTTGTTGAGAAACAGCTCCTAAAACATTATTTTAAACTTTTGGTTATTGATAAACAGCTCCTAAAACATTATTTGACACTTTTGGTTGTTGAAAAACAGCTTCTAACCATTATTTGACACTTTGGTTGTTGAGAAACAGCTCCTAAAACATTATTTTACACTTTTGGTTATTGAGAAACAGCTCCTAAAACATTATTTGACACTTTTGGTTGTTGAAAAACAGCTTCTAACCATTATTTGACACTTTGGTTGTTGAGAAACAGCTCCTAAAACATTATTTTACACTTTTGGTTGTTGAGAAACAGCTCCTAAAACATTATTTGACACTTTTGGTTGTTGAAAAACAGCTTCTAACCATTATTTGACACTTTGGTTGTTGAGAAACAGCTCCTAAAACATTATTTTACACTTTTGGTTGTTGAGAAACAGCTCCTAAAACATTATTTGACACTTTTGGTTGTTGAAAAACAGCTTCTAACCATTATTTGACACTTTGGTTGTTGAGAAACAGCTCCTAAAACATTATTTTACACTTTTGGTTGTTGAGAAACAGCTCCTAAAACATTATTTGACACTTTTGGTTGTTGAAAAACAGCTTCTAACCATTATTTGACACTTTGGTTGTTGAGAAACAGCTCCTAAAACATTATTTTACACTTTTGGTTATTGAGAAACAGCTCCTAAAACATTATTTGACACTTTTGGTTGTTGAAAAACAGCTTCTAACCATTATTTGACACTTTGGTTGTTGAGAAACAGCTCATAAAACATTATTTTACACTTTTGGTTGTTGAGAAACAGCTCCTAAAACATTATTTGACACTTTTGGTTGTTGAAAAATAGCTTCTAACCATTATTTGACACTTTGGTTGTTGAGAAACAGCTCCTAAAACATTATTTTACACTTTTGGTTATTGAGAAACAGCTCCTAAAACATTATTTGACACTTTTGGTTGTTGAAAAACAGCTTCTAACCATTATTTGACACTTTGGTTGTTGAGAAACAGCTCCTAAAACATTATTTTACACTTTTGGTTATTGAGAAACAGCTCCTAAAACATTATTTGACACTTTTGGTTGTTGAAAAACAGCTTCTAACCATTATTTGACACTTTGGTTGTTGAGAAACAGCTCCTAAAACATTATTTTAAACTTTTGGTTATTGATAAACAGCTCCTAAAACATTATTTGACACTTTTGGTTGTTGAAAAACAGCTTCTAACCATTATTTGACACTTTGGTTGTTGAGAAACAGCTCCTAAAACATTATTTTACACTTTTGGTTATTGAGAAACAGCTCCTAAAACATTATTTGACACTTTTGGTTGTTGAAAAACAGCTTCTAACCATTATTTGACACTTTGGTTGTTGAGAAACAGCTCCTAAAACATTATTTTACACTTTTGGTTATTGAGAAACAGCTCCTAAAACATTATTTGACACTTTTGGTTGTTGAAAAACAGCTTCTAACCATTATTTGACACTTTGGTTGTTGAGAAGCAGCTCCTAAAACATTATTTTACACTTTTGGTTGTTGAGAAACAGCTCCTAAAACATTATTTGACACTTTTGGTTGTTGAAAAACAGCTTCTAACCATTATTTGACACTTTGGTTGTTGAGAAACAGCTCCTAAAACATTATTTTACACTTTTGGTTATTGAGAAACAGCTCCTAAAACATTATTTGACACTTTTGGTTGTTGAAAAACAGCTTCTAACCATTATTTGACACTTTGGTTGTTGAGAAACAGCTCCTAAAACATTATTTTACACTTTTGGTTATTAAGAAACAGCTCCTAAAACATTATTTGACACTTTTGGTTGTTGAAAAACAGCTTCTAACCATTATTTGACACTTTGGTTGTTGAGAAACAGCTCCTAAAACATTATTTTACACTTTTGGTTATTGAGAAACAGCTCCTAAAACATTATTTGACACTTTTGGTTGTTGAAAAACAGCTTCTAACCATTATTTGACACTTTGGTTGTTGAGAAACAGCTCCTAAAACATTATTTTACACTTTTGGTTGTTGAGAAACAGCTCCTAAAACATTATTTGACACTTTTGGTTGTTGAAAAACAGCTTCTAACTATTATTTGACACTTTGGTTGTTGAGAAACAGCTCCTAAAACATTATTTTACACTTTTGGTTATTGAGAAACAGCTCCTAAAACATTATTTGACACTTTTGGTTGTTGAAAAACAGCTTCTAACCATTATTTGACACTTTGGTTGTTGAGAAACAGCTCCTAAAACATTATTTTACACTTTTGGTTGTTGAGAAACAGCTCCTAAAACATTATTTGACACTTTTGGTTGTTGAAAAACAGCTTCTAACCATTATTTGACACTTTGGTTGTTGAGAAACAGCTCCTAAAACATTATTTTACACTTTTGGTTGTTGAGAAACAGCTCTTAAAACATTATTTGACACTTTTGGTTGTTGAAAAACAGCTTCTAACCATTATTTGACACTTTGGTTGTTGAGAAACAGCTCATAAAACATTATTTTACACTTTTGGTTGTTGAGAAACAGCTCTTAAAACATTATTTGGCACTTTTGGTTGTTGAAAAACAGCTTCTAACCATTATTTGACACTTTGGTTGTTGAGAAACAGCTCATAAAACATTATTCTTTGGTTGTTGAGAAACAGCTCATAAAACATTATTTTACACTTTTGGTTGTTGAGAAACAGCTCCTAAAACATTTTTTTACACTTTTGGTTGTTGAAAAACAGCTTCTAACCATTATTTGACACTTTGGTTGTTGAGAAACAGCTCATAAAACATTATTTTACACTTTTGGTTGTTGAGAAACAGCTCCTAAAACATTATTTGACACTTTTGGTTGTTGAAAAACAGCTTCTAACCATTATGTGACACTTTGGTTGTTGAGAAACAGCTCCTAAAACATTATTTGACACTTTTGGTTGTTGAGAAACAGCTCCTAAAACATTATTTGACACTTTTGGTTGTTGAAAAACAGCTTCTAACCATTATTTGACACTTTGGTTGTTGAGAAACAGCTCCTAAAACATTATTTTACACTTTTGGTTGTTGAAAAACAGCTTCTAACCATTATTTGACACTTTGGTTGTTGAGAAACAGCTCCTAAAACATTATTTTACACTTTTGGTTGTTGAGAAACAGCTCCTAAAACATTATTTGACACTTTTGGTTGTTGAAAAACAGCTTCTAACCATTATTTGACACTTTGGTTGTTGAGAAACAGCTCCTAAAACATTATTTTACACTTTTGGTTGTTGAGAAACAGCTCCTAAAACATTATTTGACACTTTTGGTTGTTGAAAAACAGCTTCTAACCATTATTTGACACTTTGGTTGTTGAGAAACAGCTCATAAAACATTATTTTACACTTTTGGTTGTTGAGAAACAGCTCCTAAATCATTATTTGACACTTTTGGTTGTTGAAAAACAGCTTCTAACCATTATTTGACACTTTGGTTGTTGAGAAACAGCTCCTAAAACATTATTTTACACTTTGGAAGGCAAATTATTTTGGCAAATTATTTTGGGAGGCAAATTATTTTGGGAGGCAAATTATTTTGGGAGGCAAATTATTTTGGCAAATTATTTTGGGAGGCAAATTATTTTGGCAAATTATTTTGGGAGGCAAATTATTTTGGGAGGCAAATTATTTTGGCAAATTATTTTGGGAGGCAAATTATTTTGGCAAATTTTTTTGGGAGGCAAATTATTTTGGGAGGCAAATTATTTTGGGAGGCAAATTATTTTGGCAAATTTTTTTGGGAGGCAAATTATTTTGGGAGGCAAATTATTTTGGCAAATTATTTTGGGAGGCAAATTATTTTGGCAAATTATTTTGGGAGGCAAATTATTTTGGGAGGCAAATTATTTTGGCAAATTATTTTGGGAGGCAAATTATTTTGGGAGGCAAATTATTTTGGGAGGCAAATTATTTTGGCAAATTATTTTGGGAGGCAAATTATTTTGGCAAATTATTTTGGGAGGCAAATTATTTTGGGAGGCAAATTATTTTGGGAGGCAAATTATTTTGGGATGCAAATTATTTTGGCAAATTATTTTGGGAGGCAAATTATTTTGGCAAATTATTTTGGGAGGCAAATTATTTTGGGAGGCAAATTATTTTGGCAAATTATTTTGGGAGGCAAATTATTTTGGCAAATTATTTTGGGAGGCAAATTATTTTGGCTAATTATTTTGGGAGGCAAATTATTTTGGCTAATTATTTTGGGAGGCAAATTATTTTGGGATGCAAATTATTTTGGGAGGCAAATTATTTTGGCAAATTATTTTGGGAGGCAAATTATTTTGGCAAATTATTTTGGCAAATTATTTTGGGAGGCAAATTATTTTGGGAGGCAAATTATTTTGGCAAATTATTTTGGGAGGCAAATTATTTTGGGAGGCAAATTATTTTGGCAGGCAAATTATTTTGGGAGGCAAATTATTTTGGGAGGCAAATTATTTTGGCAAATTATTTTATTATTATTATGCAAGAATTTTGCATTCGTGCGTGCGTGCTACCTGTGTGTTGAAGGCGTCTCCCAGACTGGTGAACAGGTATTCATATCCGTACGCAGCCTTACAGTTGAGCCAGACCACATGGTACACACTCTGACCAATCCACGCAGAGATCACCTCCTTGATGCCGCGGAGACACGCCTCCTACACACACACACACACACACACACACACAGAGAACTAATGTTTAAACCATAGACTGTAAAAAATATGGACAAAGCGTTCCGCGGGTCTAACGTGAACGTAAAATGAAGCCTGTCAGTCCTTGCAATGGAAGTCGCCATCTTTCTAGATCCGTTTTGGCCCAGTTCAGGCCAGCTGGCCCATTGGCTGGCCCAGACAACGAGGCGGGACTTCCCCCTTCTTCTTCGTTGGTTTTTATTTTGACTCGAGTGGGTGGGGGATTATTTTGGGAGGCAAATTATTTTGGGAGGCAAATTATTTTGGCAAATTATTTTGGGAGGCAAATTATTTTGGCAATTATTTTGGGAGGCAAATTATTTTGGGAGGCAAATTATTTTGGCAGGCAAATTATTTTGGGAGGCAAATTATTTTGGGAGGCAAATTATTTTGGGAGGCAAATTATTTTGGCAAATTATTTTGGGAGGCAAATTATTTTGGGAGGCAAATTATTTTGGCAAATTATTTTGGGAGGCAAATAATTTGCCAAAATAATTTGCCTCCCAAAATAATTTGCCTCCCAAAATAATTGCCAAAGAAACAGCTCCTAAAACATTATTTTACACTTTTGGTTGTTGAAAAACAGCTTCTAACCATTATTTGACACTTTGGTTGTTGAGAAACAGCTCCTAAAACATTATTTGACACTTTTGGTTGTTGAAAAACAGCTTCTAACCAATATTTGACACGTTGGTTGTTGAGAAACAGCTCATAAAACATTATTTTACACTTTTGGTTGTTGAGAAACAGCTCCTAAAACATTATTTGACACTTTTGGTTGTTGAAAAACAGCTTCTAACCATTATTTGACACTTTGGTTGTTGAGAAACGGCTCCTAAAACATTATTTTACACTTTTGGTTGTTGAAAAACAGCTTCTAACCATTATTTGACACTTTGGTTGTTGAGAAACAGCTCCTAAAACATTATTTGACACTTTTGGTTGTTGAAAAACAGCTTCTAACCATTATTTGACACTTTGGTTGTTGAGAAACAGCTCCTAAAACATTATTTTACACTTTTGGTTATTGAGAAACAGCTCCTAAAACATTATTTGACACTTTTGGTTGTTGAAAAACAGCTTCTAACCATTATTTGACACTTTGGTTGTTGAGAAACAGCTCCTAAAACATTATTTTACACTTTTGGTTATTGAGAAACAGCTCCTAAAACATTATTTGACACTTTTGGTTGTTGAAAAACAGCTTCTAACCATTATTTGACACTTTGGTTGTTGAGAAACAGCTCCTAAAACATTATTTTAAACTTTTGGTTATTGATAAACAGCTCCTAAAACATTATTTGACACTTTTGGTTGTTGAAAAACAGCTTCTAACCATTATTTGACACTTTGGTTGTTGAGAAACAGCTCCTAAAACATTATTTTACACTTTTGGTTATTGAGAAACAGCTCCTAAAACATTATTTGACACTTTTGGTTGTTGAAAAACAGCTTCTAACCATTATTTGACACTTTGGTTGTTGAGAAACAGCTCCTAAAACATTATTTTACACTTTTGGTTGTTGAGAAACAGCTCCTAAAACATTATTTGACACTTTTGGTTGTTGAAAAACAGCTTCTAACCATTATTTGACACTTTGGTTGTTGAGAAACAGCTCCTAAAACATTATTTTACACTTTTGGTTGTTGAGAAACAGCTCCTAAAACATTATTTGACACTTTTGGTTGTTGAAAAACAGCTTCTAACCATTATTTGACACTTTGGTTGTTGAGAAACAGCTCCTAAAACATTATTTTACACTTTTGGTTGTTGAGAAACAGCTCCTAAAACATTATTTGACACTTTTGGTTGTTGAAAAACAGCTTCTAACCATTATTTGACACTTTGGTTGTTGAGAAACAGCTCCTAAAACATTATTTTACACTTTTGGTTATTGAGAAACAGCTCCTAAAACATTATTTGACACTTTTGGTTGTTGAAAAACAGCTTCTAACCATTATTTGACACTTTGGTTGTTGAGAAACAGCTCATAAAACATTATTTTACACTTTTGGTTGTTGAGAAACAGCTCCTAAAACATTATTTGACACTTTTGGTTGTTGAAAAATAGCTTCTAACCATTATTTGACACTTTGGTTGTTGAGAAACAGCTCCTAAAACATTATTTTACACTTTTGGTTATTGAGAAACAGCTCCTAAAACATTATTTGACACTTTTGGTTGTTGAAAAACAGCTTCTAACCATTATTTGACACTTTGGTTGTTGAGAAACAGCTCCTAAAACATTATTTTACACTTTTGGTTATTGAGAAACAGCTCCTAAAACATTATTTGACACTTTTGGTTGTTGAAAAACAGCTTCTAACCATTATTTGACACTTTGGTTGTTGAGAAACAGCTCCTAAAACATTATTTTAAACTTTTGGTTATTGATAAACAGCTCCTAAAACATTATTTGACACTTTTGGTTGTTGAAAAACAGCTTCTAACCATTATTTGACACTTTGGTTGTTGAGAAACAGCTCCTAAAACATTATTTTACACTTTTGGTTATTGAGAAACAGCTCCTAAAACATTATTTGACACTTTTGGTTGTTGAAAAACAGCTTCTAACCATTATTTGACACTTTGGTTGTTGAGAAACAGCTCCTAAAACATTATTTTACACTTTTGGTTATTGAGAAACAGCTCCTAAAACATTATTTGACACTTTTGGTTGTTGAAAAACAGCTTCTAACCATTATTTGACACTTTGGTTGTTGAGAAGCAGCTCCTAAAACATTATTTTACACTTTTGGTTGTTGAGAAACAGCTCCTAAAACATTATTTGACACTTTTGGTTGTTGAAAAACAGCTTCTAACCATTATTTGACACTTTGGTTGTTGAGAAACAGCTCCTAAAACATTATTTTACACTTTTGGTTATTGAGAAACAGCTCCTAAAACATTATTTGACACTTTTGGTTGTTGAAAAACAGCTTCTAACCATTATTTGACACTTTGGTTGTTGAGAAACAGCTCCTAAAACATTATTTTACACTTTTGGTTATTAAGAAACAGCTCCTAAAACATTATTTGACACTTTTGGTTGTTGAAAAACAGCTTCTAACCATTATTTGACACTTTGGTTGTTGAGAAACAGCTCCTAAAACATTATTTTACACTTTTGGTTATTGAGAAACAGCTCCTAAAACATTATTTGACACTTTTGGTTGTTGAAAAACAGCTTCTAACCATTATTTGACACTTTGGTTGTTGAGAAACAGCTCCTAAAACATTATTTTACACTTTTGGTTGTTGAGAAACAGCTCCTAAAACATTATTTGACACTTTTGGTTGTTGAAAAACAGCTTCTAACTATTATTTGACACTTTGGTTGTTGAGAAACAGCTCCTAAAACATTATTTTACACTTTTGGTTATTGAGAAACAGCTCCTAAAACATTATTTGACACTTTTGGTTGTTGAAAAACAGCTTCTAACCATTATTTGACACTTTGGTTGTTGAGAAACAGCTCCTAAAACATTATTTTACACTTTTGGTTGTTGAGAAACAGCTCCTAAAACATTATTTGACACTTTTGGTTGTTGAAAAACAGCTTCTAACCATTATTTGACACTTTGGTTGTTGAGAAACAGCTCCTAAAACATTATTTTACACTTTTGGTTGTTGAGAAACAGCTCTTAAAACATTATTTGACACTTTTGGTTGTTGAAAAACAGCTTCTAACCATTATTTGACACTTTGGTTGTTGAGAAACAGCTCATAAAACATTATTTTACACTTTTGGTTGTTGAGAAACAGCTCTTAAAACATTATTTGGCACTTTTGGTTGTTGAAAAACAGCTTCTAACCATTATTTGACACTTTGGTTGTTGAGAAACAGCTCATAAAACATTATTCTTTGGTTGTTGAGAAACAGCTCATAAAACATTATTTTACACTTTTGGTTGTTGAGAAACAGCTCCTAAAACATTTTTTTACACTTTTGGTTGTTGAAAAACAGCTTCTAACCATTATTTGACACTTTGGTTGTTGAGAAACAGCTCATAAAACATTATTTTACACTTTTGGTTGTTGAGAAACAGCTCCTAAAACATTATTTGACACTTTTGGTTGTTGAAAAACAGCTTCTAACCATTATGTGACACTTTGGTTGTTGAGAAACAGCTCCTAAAACATTATTTGACACTTTTGGTTGTTGAGAAACAGCTCCTAAAACATTATTTGACACTTTTGGTTGTTGAAAAACAGCTTCTAACCATTATTTGACACTTTGGTTGTTGAGAAACAGCTCCTAAAACATTATTTGACACTTTTGGTTGTTGAAAAACAGCTTCTAACCATTATTTGACACTTTGGTTGTTGAGAAACAGCTCCTAAAACATTATTTTACACTTTTGGTTGTTGAGAAACAGCTCCTAAAACATTATTTGACACTTTTGGTTGTTGAAAAACAGCTTCTAACCATTATTTGACACTTTGGTTGTTGAGAAACAGCTCCTAAAACATTATTTTACACTTTTGGTTGTTGAGAAACAGCTCCTAAAACATTATTTGACACTTTTGGTTGTTGAAAAACAGCTTCTAACCATTATTTGACACTTTGGTTGTTGAGAAACAGCTCATAAAACATTATTTTACACTTTTGGTTGTTGAGAAACAGCTCCTAAATCATTATTTGACACTTTTGGTTGTTGAAAAACAGCTTCTAACCATTATTTGACACTTTGGTTGTTGAGAAACAGCTCCTAAAACATTATTTTACACTTTGGAAGGCAAATTATTTTGGCAAATTATTTTGGGAGGCAAATTATTTTGGCAAATTATTTTGGGAGGCAAATTATTTTGGCAAATTATTTTGGGAGGCAAATTATTTTGGCAAATTATTTTGGGAGGCAAATTATTTTGGCAAATTATTTTGGGAGGCAAATTATTTTGGGAGGCAAATTATTTTGGCAAATTATTTTGGGAGGCAAATTATTTTGGCAAATTTTTTTGGGAGGCAAATTATTTTGGGAGGCAAATTATTTTGGCAAATTATTTTGGGAGGCAAATTATTTTGGCAAATTTTTTTGGGAGGCAAATTATTTTGGGAGGCAAATTATTTTGGCAAATTATTTTGGGAGGCAAATTATTTTGGCAAATTATTTTGGGAGGCAAATTATTTTGGGAGGCAAATTATTTTGGGAGGCAAATTATTTTGGCAAATTATTTTGGGAGGCAAATTATTTTGGGAGGCAAATTATTTTGGGAGGCAAATTATTTTGGCAAATTATTTTGGGAGGCAAATTATTTTGGCAAATTATTTTGGGAGGCAAATTATTTTGGGAGGCAAATTATTTTGGGAGGCAAATTATTTTGGGAGGCAAATTATTTTGGGATGCAAATTATTTTGGCAAATTATTTTGGGAGGCAAATTATTTTGGCAAATTATTTTGGGAGGCAAATTATTTTGGGAGGCAAATTATTTTGGCAAATTATTTTGGGAGGCAAATTATTTTGGCAAATTATTTTGGGAGGCAAATTATTTTGGCTAATTATTTTGGGAGGCAAATTATTTTGGCTAATTATTTTGGGAGGCAAATTATTTTGGGATGCAAATTATTTTGGGAGGCAAATTATTTTGGCAAATTATTTTGGGAGGCAAATTATTTTGGCAAATTATTTTGGGAGGCAAATTATTTTGGGAGGCAAATTATTTTGGCAAATTATTTTGGGAGGCAAATTATTTTGGGAGGCAAATTATTTTGGCAGGCAAATTATTTTGGGAGGCAAATTATTTTGGGAGGCAAATTATTTTGGCAAATTATTTTATTATTATTATGCAAGAATTTTGCATTCGTGCGTGCGTGCTACCTGTGTGTTGAAGGCGTCTCCCAGACTGGTGAACAGGTATTCATATCCGTACGCAGCCTTACAGTTGAGCCAGACCACATGGTACACACTCTGACCAATCCACGCAGAGATCACCTCCTTGATGCCGCGGAGACACGCCTCCTACACACACACACACACACACACACACACAGAGAACTAATGTTTAAACCATAGACTGTAAAAAATATGGACAAAGCGTTCCGCGGGTCTAACGTGAACGTAAAATGAAGCCTGTCAGTCCTTGCAATGGAAGTCGCCATCTTTCTAGATCCGTTTTGGCCCAGTTCAGGCCAGCTGGCCCATTGGCTGGCCCAGACAACGAGGCGGGACTTCCCCCTTCTTCTTCGTTGGTTTTTATTTTGACTCGAGTGGGTGGGGGATTATTTTGGGAGGCAAATTATTTTGGGAGGCAAATTATTTTGGCAAATTATTTTGGGAGGCAAATTATTTTGGCAATTATTTTGGGAGGCAAATTATTTTGGGAGGCAAATTATTTTGGCAGGCAAATTATTTTGGGAGGCAAATTATTTTGGGAGGCAAATTATTTTGGCAAATTATTTTGGGAGGCAAATTATTTTGGGAGGCAAATTATTTTGGCAAATTATTTTGGGAGGCAAATAATTTGCCAAAATAATTTGCCTCCCAAAATAATTTGCCTCCCAAAATAATTGCCAAAGAAACAGCTCCTAAAACATTATTTTACACTTTTGGTTGTTGAAAAACAGCTTCTAACCATTATTTGACACTTTGGTTGTTGAGAAACAGCTCCTAAAACATTATTTGACACTTTTGGTTGTTGAAAAACAGCTTCTAACCAATATTTGACACGTTGGTTGTTGAGAAACAGCTCATAAAACATTATTTTACACTTTTGGTTGTTGAGAAACAGCTCCTAAAACATTATTTGACACTTTTGGTTGTTGAAAAACAGCTTCTAACCATTATTTGACACTTTGGTTGTTGAGAAACGGCTCCTAAAACATTATTTTACACTTTTGGTTGTTGAAAAACAGCTTCTAACCATTATTTGACACTTTGGTTGTTGAGAAACAGCTCCTAAAACATTATTTGACACTTTTGGTTGTTGAAAAACAGCTTCTAACCATTATTTGACACTTTGGTTGTTGAGAAACAGCTCCTAAAACATTATTTTACACTTTTGGTTATTGAGAAACAGCTCCTAAAACATTATTTGACACTTTTGGTTGTTGAAAAACAGCTTCTAACCATTATTTGACACTTTGGTTGTTGAGAAACAGCTCCTAAAACATTATTTTACACTTTTGGTTATTGAGAAACAGCTCCTAAAACATTATTTGACACTTTTGGTTGTTGAAAAACAGCTTCTAACCATTATTTGACACTTTGGTTGTTGAGAAACAGCTCCTAAAACATTATTTTAAACTTTTGGTTATTGATAAACAGCTCCTAAAACATTATTTGACACTTTTGGTTGTTGAAAAACAGCTTCTAACCATTATTTGACACTTTGGTTGTTGAGAAACAGCTCCTAAAACATTATTTTACACTTTTGGTTATTGAGAAACAGCTCCTAAAACATTATTTGACACTTTTGGTTGTTGAAAAACAGCTTCTAACCATTATTTGACACTTTGGTTGTTGAGAAACAGCTCCTAAAACATTATTTTACACTTTTGGTTGTTGAGAAACAGCTCCTAAAACATTATTTGACACTTTTGGTTGTTGAAAAACAGCTTCTAACCATTATTTGACACTTTGGTTGTTGAGAAACAGCTCCTAAAACATTATTTTACACTTTTGGTTGTTGAGAAACAGCTCCTAAAACATTATTTGACACTTTTGGTTGTTGAAAAACAGCTTCTAACCATTATTTGACACTTTGGTTGTTGAGAAACAGCTCCTAAAACATTATTTTACACTTTTGGTTGTTGAGAAACAGCTCCTAAAACATTATTTGACACTTTTGGTTGTTGAAAAACAGCTTCTAACCATTATTTGACACTTTGGTTGTTGAGAAACAGCTCCTAAAACATTATTTTACACTTTTGGTTATTGAGAAACAGCTCCTAAAACATTATTTGACACTTTTGGTTGTTGAAAAACAGCTTCTAACCATTATTTGACACTTTGGTTGTTGAGAAACAGCTCATAAAACATTATTTTACACTTTTGGTTGTTGAGAAACAGCTCCTAAAACATTATTTGACACTTTTGGTTGTTGAAAAATAGCTTCTAACCATTATTTGACACTTTGGTTGTTGAGAAACAGCTCCTAAAACATTATTTTACACTTTTGGTTATTGAGAAACAGCTCCTAAAACATTATTTGACACTTTTGGTTGTTGAAAAACAGCTTCTAACCATTATTTGACACTTTGGTTGTTGAGAAACAGCTCCTAAAACATTATTTTACACTTTTGGTTATTGAGAAACAGCTCCTAAAACATTATTTGACACTTTTGGTTGTTGAAAAACAGCTTCTAACCATTATTTGACACTTTGGTTGTTGAGAAACAGCTCCTAAAACATTATTTTAAACTTTTGGTTATTGATAAACAGCTCCTAAAACATTATTTGACACTTTTGGTTGTTGAAAAACAGCTTCTAACCATTATTTGACACTTTGGTTGTTGAGAAACAGCTCCTAAAACATTATTTTACACTTTTGGTTATTGAGAAACAGCTCCTAAAACATTATTTGACACTTTTGGTTGTTGAAAAACAGCTTCTAACCATTATTTGACACTTTGGTTGTTGAGAAACAGCTCCTAAAACATTATTTTACACTTTTGGTTATTGAGAAACAGCTCCTAAAACATTATTTGACACTTTTGGTTGTTGAAAAACAGCTTCTAACCATTATTTGACACTTTGGTTGTTGAGAAGCAGCTCCTAAAACATTATTTTACACTTTTGGTTGTTGAGAAACAGCTCCTAAAACATTATTTGACACTTTTGGTTGTTGAAAAACAGCTTCTAACCATTATTTGACACTTTGGTTGTTGAGAAACAGCTCCTAAAACATTATTTTACACTTTTGGTTATTGAGAAACAGCTCCTAAAACATTATTTGACACTTTTGGTTGTTGAAAAACAGCTTCTAACCATTATTTGACACTTTGGTTGTTGAGAAACAGCTCCTAAAACATTATTTTACACTTTTGGTTATTAAGAAACAGCTCCTAAAACATTATTTGACACTTTTGGTTGTTGAAAAACAGCTTCTAACCATTATTTGACACTTTGGTTGTTGAGAAACAGCTCCTAAAACATTATTTTACACTTTTGGTTATTGAGAAACAGCTCCTAAAACATTATTTGACACTTTTGGTTGTTGAAAAACAGCTTCTAACCATTATTTGACACTTTGGTTGTTGAGAAACAGCTCCTAAAACATTATTTTACACTTTTGGTTGTTGAGAAACAGCTCCTAAAACATTATTTGACACTTTTGGTTGTTGAAAAACAGCTTCTAACTATTATTTGACACTTTGGTTGTTGAGAAACAGCTCCTAAAACATTATTTTACACTTTTGGTTATTGAGAAACAGCTCCTAAAACATTATTTGACACTTTTGGTTGTTGAAAAACAGCTTCTAACCATTATTTGACACTTTGGTTGTTGAGAAACAGCTCCTAAAACATTATTTTACACTTTTGGT